>NW_018128274.1:273966-275089 GCF_001952655.1 Monopterus albus | reverse complement strand
CGAGATGGTGTTAAAGCAGAGTCGGGGCCACAGGCTGCTGCTACTTAAATGAGGAAGCCAGTATCTCATTAGACTACGTGAATTGTGGCATAATTACAGTGGTGAGGACCCTGCGTTAGTTGAAAGGGTTGGTCTGTTGTTTCGTAGTGCTGTTGAGTCTCTCTCTCTGAGAGAGTTCAGCAGTGGTTAACACAGGTGTAATCTTTGCCACAAAAGAGGACCAGCAGCATCATATCCTGCTCATGTTAATAATGCACTGCCATACACACCCCAACCTCAGTATCAAGCATCAGGATCTAATCAGATCTGTTATTGGCTTCTCGAGGCATGAAAGAGGAGTGGCCATTCTCTGAAGAAGTTCCTTGTACATGGAATAATCTTTCTTTTCATCATTCATTTCTACTTTCTCCATCTTGTCCTGTAAATCTTCTTGCACGTGATATTTTGTGTTCTCTGAATGTGACCTTGATGATGTCACCAAGCCACATTGACATCACTTTTCCAGACGGTTCTGTTCAAAGATGTGCAACCCCAAAAGCCACATTCAGGCAGATATTACAGAGCACACCCTCTGGTACTGACATCCACCTTGAATCTTCAGCTGATGTTTGGTGGGGACTTGTGAACTCTCCTGAAAACACTGAACTTGTAAATACTTTTAAGTTATGGCTCCCATGGATTTCAGTTCTCCACAAATATTCAGAACCTGTTGATCAGCTGCATTGCACTTTTAACTATTCTCTGTGTGGTGATGAAAATGAGGACTATGATGCACTCTGGGACGGCTTTATCAACAGGATAGAGCAGTCTGAGAGGAGAAATACAGTTGATGTGAAAAAACTGTATGTTGGGCCTGACGGTGTGGCAGCACTGGTTCACTTATCAGATGACCTTCAAAATCTGTACTTGCTATCTGAGAATTCAGCTCCACGCATTACTTTATTAGTAAAACATCGAGCTGATGCAAAAAATCTGGGGCCCATGGTGCAGAATTGTGTGAAGGCCACAGACTGGATTGACACACAGAACAAGTACTTGCAGTACTGTCCTTCAACTCAATGTTATGCTATTGAGCACAGCTCACAGCTCACATTGTCACTGGAAAAGTGTGTATTGCAGAGGA
>NW_018128274.1:251303-272482 GCF_001952655.1 Monopterus albus | reverse complement strand
CATGAAAACCTGCATAAGGAACAGCTACCTCATGCAGAGGTAAACCTGTATTGTGATGGACACAGTCATCAGACTGAAACAGGTGGTTTGATAGCGTCATATGCTGTGGTGGAAAACACAACTGCTGGCTTCAGAGTGCTGCAAGCTGATGTAATCCCACAGCCAAGCTCCGCTCAGATGGCCGAGCTCATCGCTCTCATACAAGCATGTAAGTTGTCAAAGGACAAAGTAGTGAACATTTACAGTGATTCGGCATATGCTGTACAAGCGGTGCATGTGGACTTGTGTTACTGGAAGAGAAAGGGCTTTGTAACCTCAACTGGCTGTCCGGTAAATCACTTACAACAATTACTCGAACTAGACCAAGTTGTGCGATTACCCAAACAGGTGGCCATCATTAAGTGTAAAGGCCATCAAAAACAGACACTCAGCTGAGCAGAGGTACTAATATAGCCAACTTGGCCGCAAAGGCAGTGGCCGGCTATCAGCTAGCTCCAGGAGCAATAAGAGAAATTCAAGGCCTACGGGGTTAGAGCGTTGAGGGCTCACCGCCGAGCAGTACTGCAGAAATGTTTCGCACAAAGGACCCACAGGGTCAGAGCCTTGAAAGCTCAGAAATGTTCCGCACGAAGGACCCACAGGGTCAGAGCCTTGGAAGCTCAGAAATGTTCCGTACGAAGGACCTACAGGGTCATAGCTTTGGAAGCTCAGAAATGTTCCGTACGAAGGACCTACAGGGTCAGAGCCTTGGGAGCTCAGAGATGTTCCGTGCGAAGGACCTAGAGGGTCAGAGCCTTGGAAGCTCAGAGATGTTCCGTGCGAAGGACCTAGAGGGTCAGAGCTTTGGAAGCTCAGAGAAGTTCCGTACGAAGGATCCATGGGATCAGAGCGTTGGATGCTCCGTCATGACGTGTATTGGTGACCTTCAGGGTCAGAGCTCAAGGAGCCCAGTGAAGCGAGTACTCGGACCCACGAGATCGGAGCCCAAGGGGCTCGGTATCGGTACCTTACAGGTCCTGCTCTGGGAGCAAAACACATGGTTCAGAAATCTGCTGACAGTGGTCATGTACATGGAGAAGAGTTGAGCCTGCAGGCAATAAAAGAAATTCAAGACAAAGCTGCCCCTACAGAGAAATAAGCGTGGCTTGGTAGAGGAGCCACACAAGATTCCACAGGGCTCTGGAGGAATCATGAGGGCCGTATAGTGGCCCCCGCAGGGCTGCTCAGCCTGCTGTGTCAAGAGGCACACAGTAGAGGACATTGTGCAAGTTCCAAAATGAATGTTTCGATTTCACAAAACTGGTGGCACCCACAAATGAAAGATATCACAAAGTATTTTGTTGCAACATGTGAAATATGTAGCCAGTACAACCCTAGAGCCGCACTGAAGGCGGGCCTAGGAGGTTTTCCAGTTCCAAACGCCCCATGGAAGGAAGTTGTCAAAAAAGTGCAGAAATAGAACAAAAATTTCAAGCATTTAACTATTTCACATCAATGTGTTTACCCCAAAAGAATGTTATAACCATGACAGAATAAAGCCTACATTGGTCAGAAAAAAACAGAAGCTCTAAACCTGCCAAACATCACTATGATGCAGAACATGCAAGGGTTTATGGTCAATGCAAGACACCGCCATAGTTCAAATACTAAAAGTCACATGTAAATCAAAATCAAAAAAGTCCGTTTGAGACTTGCAAATTTTCAGAACCTTTGTGCTGAGTCAGAGTATATTCTAATTATTTACTGTACAAAGTTTAGCCAAAAATCAATAAATCCTAAAAAATGCTTGGTGCACTGAAACTTTTTCCTCTAATGTGTTGAAGATTAGTTCATTTCAACAAGGCAGTATGCACACTTTTATTTCACTGCTCAGAATCTGGCAAAATAACAGCTGAGGTCATGTGGTGGTCACTCCCTGCTCAGGCATGTGTGTAAAGCTGTATTAATCAGTTATATTATCAAGAAACCTGTGGCAGTGAAAAATGTATTCTCATTAAAAGTATTTCTAAATTCTAGAGAATGTGATTGCCATTAAAATCAGAAAGACAGCAAAACCAAATGCATGCAGTTTGAATAAGATAATTCTTAATTTAAAGACTGGGGTGAAGCTGCCGTAGACTTACAGTACAAAATCCCATGTGGTAATACAAGGCTTTTTTGGCTTTGTATGTGAAATACCATTTCTAAACCGCTTAGTCCCAAACGGGGTCACGGGGGGCTGGAGCCAATCCCAGCCAGCTGCGGGCGAAAGGCGGGGTACACCCTGGACAGGTATGTGAAATACCCTCACATGAAAACCACCATCTTTTAATAAGTGATGACTGGTTTTCTGTTGTGATCTACTTGCCTATTACATACAGTGCCTTGCGAAAGTATTCAGCCCCCTTGAACTTTGCGACCTTTTGCCACATTTCAGGCTTCAAACATAAAGATATAAAACTGTAATTTTTTGTGAAGAATCAACAACAAGTGGGACACAATCATGAAGTGGAACGAAATTTATTGGATATTTCAAACGTTTTTAACAAATAAAAAACTGAAAAATTGGGCGTGCAAAATTATTCAGCCCCCTTAAGTTAATACTTTGTAGCGCCACCTTTTGCTGCGATTACAGCTGTAAGTCGCTTGGGGTATGTCTCTATCAGTTTTGCACATCAAGAGACTGAAATTTTTGCCCATTCCGCCTTGCAAAACAGCTCGAGCTCAGTGAGATTGGATGGAGAGCGTTTGTGAACAGCAGTTTTCAGTTCTTTCCACAGATTCTCGATTGGATTCAGGTCTGGACTTTGACTTGACCATTCTAACACCTGGATATGTTTAGTTGTGAACCATTCCATTGTAGATTTTGCTTTATGTTTTGAATCATTGTCTTGTTGGAAGACAAATCTCCGTCCCAGTCTCAGGTCTTTTGCAGACTCCATCAGGTTTCCTTCCAGAATAGTCCTGTATTTGGCTCCATCCATCTTCCCATCAATTTTAACCATCTTCCCTGTCCCTGCTGAAGAAAAGCAGGCCCAAACCATGATGCTGCCACCACCATGTTTGACAGTGGGGATGGTGTGTTCAGGGTGATGAGCTGTGTTGCTTTTACGCCAAACATAACATTTTGCATTGTTGCCAAAAAGTTCGATTTTGGTTTCATCTGACCAGAGCACCTTCTTCCACATGTTTGGTGTGTCTCCCAGGTGGCTTGTGGCAAACTTTAAACGACACTTTTTATGGATATCTTTAAGAAATGGCTTTCTTCTTGCCACTCTTCCATAAAGGCCAGATTTGTGCAGTATACGACTGATTGTTGTCCTATGGACAGAGTCTCCCACCTCAGCTGTAGATCTCTGCAGTTCATCCAGAGTGATCATGGGCCTCTTGGCTGCATCTCTGATCAGTCTTCTCCTTGTATGAGCTGAAAGTTTAGAGGGACGGCCAGGTCTTGGTAGATTTGCAGTGGTCTGATACTCCTTCCATTTCAATATTATCGCTTGCACAGTGCTCCTTGGGATGTTTAAAGCTTGGGAAATCTTTTTGTATCCAAATCCGGCTTTAAACTTCTCCACAACAGTATCTCGGACCTGCCTGGTGTGTTCCTTGTTCTTCATGATGCTCTCTGCGCTTTAAACGGACCTCTGAGACTATCACAGTGCAGGTGCATTTATATGGAGACTTGATTCCACACAGGTGGATTCTATTTATCATCATTAGTCATTTAGGTCAACATTGGATCATTCAGAGATCCTCACTGAACTTCTGGAGAGAGTTTGCTGCACTGAAAGTAAAGGGGCTGAATAATTTTGCACGGCCAATTTTTCAGTTTTTTATTTGTTAAAAACGTTTGAAATATCCAATAAATTTCGTTCTACTTCATGATTGTGTCCCACTTGTTGTTGATTCTTCACAAAAAATTACAGTTTTATATCTTTATGTTTGAAGCCTGAAATGTGGCAAAAGGTCGCAAAGTTCAAGGGGGCTGAATACTTTCGCAAGGCACTGTAAGTTAAAATGTATATGTGAGACAATTAGTATGTCTGAATTCTTAGTATGGAAAAATATGTATGCAAGTAGTACCTGGATGACCTACATAACATACATACAGTATAGAAGCAATGGACACTACACTATCCCATCATCCTACAGTTGTGGCAGGGCAGGATCAAAGCTGTTGTCATTTTAGTCCTATGTCTGTTATTATAATTCAATTAAATTCAATTTTAGTTGTATAGCACCAAATCACAACAATAGTTGTGTCAAGACACTTTACAATGTAAGTTCTAGACCTCACTATTATTATTATGATAGAGGAAAACCCAACAACCCCCCCTTGAGCAACACTTGGCGACAGTGGGGAGGAAAAACTCCCTTTAACAGAAGAAACCGCCACTTCATTAAATTTTGACATCTTTTCAGGCTAGAAAATAACCATATAGTTTGAACATGTGGTCAATTCATCCAAGTATTGCAAATTTTGAAATTTCCTCCAGTGTTTTCAGAGATGTCATAACCTGCTAACATGGCAGCTAGCTAGCTCTACTTAGTGGTGGACATGGTGATGTCCTGTCACCGAGACCTAATACTGTAATCTTTTGTTGTTGTTTGTTTTTTCCCTAAAAATTTTAACCTAATTATTAATACTAAATAATCCATCTAGCCCTGCGATGGACCGGCAACCTAATCAGGGTGTATCCTGCCTTTCGCTCCAGCCCCCCCACCGCAACCCCATTTGAGGCTAAGCGGTATAGAAAATGAGAGAGAGAGAGAATAATCCATCTAACAACATCCCAGACAGCTGACGATTCCCTCACATACTGAAAGAAATAACAGACCTAGAGGCATACATTCAAACATAAGAGCCAAAATGGAACTTAACAAACACAAAGAACTCAAAATTAAAGAAAAGAAACAAACTTATGATCAATTCCCACACAAATTAAACAGGTCCTCTGTCACCATAAATTTTACCCTTTATAACACTGGTAAGCAAGCAGCTATGCTACTACTATTATAAATGAATGAAAAACAAGCAACTCGTATTGTCACATGTAAACATCCAGGTCAGTCGGTGGCAAGATGGCCGCATAGTAACATGTCCGACATTGTGCTTACTAGATGGTGGAATGGTTGCAAAAAATTTACCTAGGCGATTTCAGACACCTTGAGATTAAAGTCAAAATTTGGAATTTAAAGACAGAATTATGAAAAAAACTCAGAACTCGAATATGTTCTTATAGTGGCCCTCAAACTCTTCCGTAGCAATTGAAAGTGAAGTTTTAGCTTAATGTTTAATTTTTGTTCCCCTGAAATCCAAATGTTCCTCATGCCCTGAGTGTTTAACCTCAACACTGTTCATGTTACAGTTTCAAAACATAACCAGTGAACTTAACAACAATTTGATTTGGGTTGCTGCTATTTAACACTGCAGTACTGTATATACTGTTTTATTTTAAAATCACAGCAGGCATTCAATCAGTACAGACACAAAACAATCCATTTTGATTAATCTGTATAAATAATTACCTTGACAATATGTTGATATAAGTCAACAAAATACAGTGTGCACAATACATTGATTATAATGCATGGGTGTGGTGAGACCAAGCAAAACATTTTAAAGCAGCAAAGCAGGTTCAGTGAAATAACCAATAAACCAGTTATCAAACTCACGGATGGCAACTGTCAATAGCTTTTTTGGTCAGTCCAACACTTTGGTCCAAACAAGATTTCTTGACAAGTACTTGATTGCCATGAAACCTGATACTGATGCTGTTTTAAACAATTTGGGCCACAAGATATTTCAGACACCAATGATCTAATTCCCATTAAATTAGCTGAGGATATTCATCATCACCAGAGGTTGAATCCTAATGGTTTCAACAACTCAACCTTTCTTTCAGTTTCTTTCTCATTGGGCATTCAACAAACTTTCATCTAACCATCTACACGTCAACACCATGCACACTGACTGGTATATTTTGGCATCTCCATTGTTGTATGTTTAATTTCAAAAAGTTTTTTCAAACTATTGTAGTCTGATACTGAGACAATTCAACCCCACAAAACATTGTATTATCAAAAAAAAGGCATTCTTTGAAGTTGTTTGATAGGAATGAGTTTTGAAGAACAAGAATGTTGACTACAAAATGCTATTCAAAGTCAGAAAAATGACTTCACAAACACTTTTCATTACTGAGCTACTTAAAATGAAAAGGAATGCCTTAATAAACATCTCATATTTTTGCACTCTTTAATATAAATTGACTCCCTCAGTGTAATGGTCTTTATCATCATAGTTGCTATCATTATAATCACTACCATAAATATTAACTGCATTTTCAGATATCAGATTTGGCACAACTTCATCCTTAATCTGTTTCAGGGAATGGCAGCTTTAAACTGGAATCTGTGTACCAGTCCTTCCGTCACACAAGCATCAATGAGCTGTGGTCAGTCTCATCGTTGATGAGAAGACAGAGGTTTCTTTATCCATGTCCTGTTCATCTTTTTCACACAGCTGTCTCCTGGTCCTCCCTCTGTATCATCTGGTAATGCTGCCTATTCTCCAGATAGGCTGCCAGTTCAGCATCATGAGACTTCTCAGCCCTGTTCTTTGGGGTGTCACCCTGATAAAGAGACAAAGAATTACAGACTGTTGTATTCTATTCATTTCTACAGTAGAGTATTAAGGCCACTATATTTTTTTAAGTTAGGACATTTCAGCTTTATTGACCAGTTTAAAACATTTTTTTTAGAAAAGTAATCAAAAAAGCAATAACTTACTTTACTTTGATGAAGAAATTAAAATGGTTACATTACTTATTACATTTTTTATTTACTGCAACACAAAACAGGACAGAGGACAGAACATGGAAGACAAGACAACAGATTTACAAAAGGACGTTTACAAAAGAAACAGGGTTTTACATTTGGTTTGTGTGTGAGGGTGTACTGTATAGTGTGGGGTGTGTTCAACTCTATGCAGTATGGTACATATATGAAAAAAGGAGGAAGGGGGAGTAATAAAAGTAAAATAAAAAGTAAATAAAAAGTGTAAAAATAATTATAAAGGGAGGTGATGAAGGGATTTAAATCAGCGAATAATAAAGACAGGGAGTGTACAGGTAATCTTTCCAGCCAAACCACAAGCACTGGAACAAGATGAGACATGGCCACCACTGGAGAGCTCAGCAGGGTGAGGTCAGACAGGACAGCAGCATCCTTGTTTTATGGTCAAGTTCAACATAGTTTTACTGTTCATCATGATTTATTTTATTTGTTGGGACTAAATTTATGTAACAATTTCGCATCGAAATGAGCACTCAAATTGCACTGTGCTGAGAAACTAAAACAAAACATGATTTTTCTACAGTCTTATTCCCACACTGACCAACTTCTGAACTGGAAAGACTCACGAATGGTACCTGTCAGTAGCTGTGGTGTCTAAACGGTGTGTGATAGTGAGTTCACGGACCAGTCTGTGTCGATGAGTTTTCCACTTCACATTTCTCTACAACTGACAAATGCTGATGCCTTTAAAGCGGCACCATCTCCAACTGACAAAAATGACATCATGAAAAACAACTCAATTTGAAACGAAACAAACATGTTCTTGAGTGGAGACACATGCACAACACAATATGGACACTGAGTGGTTGTTTATTAATGAAGGAGGGGCCAATGAATCACTTCCAGAGTTTATAACATACCAATTAGTTGAGTCCAATGTGTGTGTCTCTGGGGTTCTACCAGATTGGGAAACATTCCCAGGGAGAGACAGTGAGAGAGATGAACTGGGAGAGCAAAAGGCAGAAGCTAGCATGTAACACAATGGCTCTTAAAGCCTCCACTTTACATTAACCATCTAGACAGAGAGAGAGAGAGAGACCCTAAGTGGTGAGTGCAGAGAGATTTGGAGTTGAAACAGTACTTCAGAGTGAATGTCAAAATCACAGTGTCCCCCCATATCTAGGTCGCTGCTGAGTCCACACAGTAAGGAGCGTTTTCTAAATGGTTGAAACCTCCATGCAAAACTGAACAAAAATGAAAGAATACGCATTGCATATATACACACACATACAGCGGCATACTTCTCCAGATAAGCCAAGCTTTACATGAACATACTATATCTAAAGTCTTCTTTTCCATGCTGTGATTTTTGCCAAGCAGCACATCACCACAGCTGAGTTGTGAAACCAGTGCAGCAGAACCTTCAGTGGGCACCTACTCCTAGACTATCAACAAAAACAACTCTTTCACCTGGGGCAGCAATTCACTTCCAACTTGAACTGAGTGATCTACTGTTTTCTAGCCAAGTACAATGACTGAAAACATCATGGTGCTAATTTACACCACAGCAGAATTACACTTGGCTGCAAACCATTCCTGTGAGCATGGACAGATTAAGAGACAAATGGGCCCCTGGGCACAGACGTGCGTCTCTTTGTGGTTTGTATCTTGATTGACATACCAAAAAGAAATGTTAGCACTCACTCCAAAGAGAGGCACAGGCCCAGGGGGCATAAAGTCTTGGGCCCCTGGGCCCATGCCATAATCCATCCGTACCTGTGAGTGCAGAGGATGTGTTCGCTAAACTATATAATGTGCCAAAAGCAGAGATCCACTTCCAGGTGCCAGTTTCAGGTCACCAAATCCGCCCACTTTCCATGCAGTTAACCAGTTCCGATGATAAGCCTTTAGCTGTTATTCTGGGCTTATTTAATACCTCATTGAACATTCTTTGTTATGTCTTTGGAGTCATCTTAGTTAGATGCCCACTTCTAGCAAGAGTATCCACAGTACCAAATCATCTCCATTTATAGACAGTTTGTGTAACTGAGGGCTGATGAATATCTAAACTCTATGAGATGACTTTGTAGCCCTTTCAAGCTTTACACAAATCAATAATTCCTGATCATAAGTCTTCTGAGTTCTCATTTTTGTGAGGCACAGTTCACATCAGCAGATGTTTTTCCAACCTACACTTTGAATATTTTAATGATTTATTCATTATGGACAAGAACAGTACAATGTGCTGTGTTATTAGCTAAAATAGATTGATTGTTCATGATTGTAACTTAAAACTGCAAAAACTCTTAACTAGGTCAAAGTAAGAATCTTGACAGTAGGTGTAAAATCTAGTCGAAGTTGTTTTGAGTATGGATTAGATTATCTAGTGCAGGGCAGTCTGACTTTATTCAAGTACATTTAACTGGACTTACATATATTAATGAACAATCTTATTTATTTATATTTAGCTAGATACAAGAGACATACTGTACAAAGGCACTGTTACAAAGTTATTGAGAGCTGGTGGCACTCAGGGAATAGTCAGTGAGAATCATACTCCAAGAGTATATCTATCAAATTAGAAGCTGAGAAGGACATTACTATATACAGTAAATAAATCTCACAGGCTGACCTCGTGACTCTCCTCTAGAGAAAGTAGCTGTTGGATTGGATCCAAAAAGTGGCTAGATTTGTCACTAGTCATTACTGAAAAGATGTCTCTAGAGGGGTCTCAAAAGTTGCTAAATCTAGAAAGAAGGTCACTAACCTGGCAACACGTTTTCTGTGACTGAGCATGGTTTCAGCGCTTCCCCTGATTAAATGCAAGTAACTCATATGGTAAAGAGTTTGCTTGCCTTTTCTTGCCACTGTATTTAAAGTTAGCTTAATGTGTAACAAGTACTCCTGGTGGACTGTAAATATTGGACTCTACAGAAATACACACCTGTATGTCTGTTTTCATGAGTGAGGCTCCTGCCTCTACCAGATAGTGACAGATGGTCCTGTGACACTGAGATGCAGCTCGATGAAGAACCGTCTCCCCACTGGTCCAGTGTACAGAGACAGAGAGTGAGAGTGAGAAAACAACATCTTATGTCTTCTGGGTGTCAAGCACCATTGATGATCAGGCACCCTACTGGTTTGTTTTTCTTTCTGATATTTATTCCCTTAAAATATGGTACACTTGCTAGGATGCCCAGCACAGATGTACAGATTGACCAGGACCCAGTGGAACACTATCAAAGCTGGTGCTACACCCACAGGATGGTTTAGCATTTTGCAACATTTTCTCAGCTACAGCACAGTTATATCCATAGAATATAATTATTATCACAGCACGGTCAATCTCTTCATAATTAATCTAATTAAACTGTGAATGGTTTAGATTATATAATGACCATGTCTGTACTTACTGTAGACTTTCTGTGACATCAAGCAGGTAACTTGGAACTGGAAAATAAACAAATGAAAGCAGATTACTGGAGACAGACATCAGACCAGACCAGTTATTGCTGAGTGTTTTTGTGGAGCATCTAAGCCAAATGAATTTCAAAAGGGTGAAATGTCAGAATAAATGTAAAAAGGGGACATATCAGAATGACTGTAAAAACAATGGTGAGTTAAATGTGCTGAAAAATAACAGAGAGGTGACTTGATCTCAAAGTGAAAAGTAAGCTGGCAACGGGAATGACCTGTCAATCAATAATGAGTGTTTGGATGAACATTTGTGTGATTAGCAGCATCAGCAAGCTAATCGAACAGTTGATTGGATCTCTAGGTCCGCTAGAAGTTAGCAGACCGAGAGATCCTCTTTACAAGAGCAACAGACTGAAAAATGACTCTGCACCTTGATCTCAGCTCTCAGTTCAGGAGCTAATACTAGCCAGCAGCTATTGGCAGATAACACAAACACTGCAGATGAATCAATTTCTGTCCTGTCTGTGCTCAAACTGAAGATAGATAGATAGATCGATCATCTTTATTGTCATTGTAACAAGTACAACAAAAATTAAAGTGACATCCAGTCAGTACAACAATATAAATAAATAAATAAATAAAATACTGTATATCAAATAAAAGCATATAAAAACATAGCAGCTAAAAAAAATAAAATAAACAAATAGATCCCACACACACATGCCCACACAGGCATATTATATTTTAGCAGCATTGAGTGTGGTAACAGCTGTTGGGTAAAAATTGTTCCTAAATCTAGCAGTCCTTGATTTGATTACTCTGAACCATCTACCTGACGCCAGCAGTTCAAAGAGTTAACGTCCAGGGTGTGAAATGTCCTTAATGATGTTCTGAGCTTTTTTGAGGCAGCAGGAACTGTGTAGTTCTTCCAGAGAACACTAAAGTGGACGTTTGGATGTAGTTAAAGCATCTGCTACTGTATGCAGTCTATATCTCTATGACAGATAATGAATGTGCCCTCCCCAAAATAGCACATTTACCCAAAATTCAACATGGCATGACAACTTCATATTCTCTCTAAACAGCAAAAACAGTGCAGTAAAAAACAAGACTGTGGAAGTTAGGGGTCACCAGAATATGTTAGAATTTCTTTAAATTTCACCTGCAGCTATGTCACTACAACATTTGGTTATGCAATAAATTGCTATTCATAATAGAATAGGTTGGCAACAGTTACCATTGTCAAGAATGTACCGGACCATCTCTTTACTTCCTGTACTGACAGCGTGGTGCAGCAAGCTGCAGCCCGATTGGTCAAGCACTGTGAGGTCAGCGCCCTTCTGGTGCAGCTCCTGCAGCTTTTAGTGAAATAGGAATTAAATGGGGTTTTTAATAAAAAACAAGATGCAATTTCAAATTTTAAGAGAAAGATCTTTTCCCTTAAAACTATATTAGGCTATTTATTGACTGCTCTAGGCTAAACTGAACCACATTATCATACATGCAGATGCAACATCAACATTTGTTCCCACCAGTTCCTCAAAGTTTACTTACTTTCTTCACGTCCTTGTTTTTCACACACTCAATCAACATATCTGGCATGAGAGAGAGAGACAGAGACTATTAGAAAGGAGTAGTTCAGATGATTCAAAGTCAATGTAATGATCTAAATGAAGATGTAATTTAAGGGCATACAACTGAATTATGACCAACTAAGGCATAACATTTGAAACCAAGTATTGGTACAACAGAATTAAGAGGCATAAATACACCCAAAACTGAAGAACTGTACCTTTCATGTAGTGAAGGCTGCAGTGTTCACATTTCGTCAGTGTTCAGAGGGGTTGATTCAACTGTATAATCATTTTGCAGGATTCAATTTGTATTGTTTGATCTATCAAAACCCAAATTGATGTCCCCCCCCTTTTCTGCCATTGAGTACTTTAATATAGTTTAGTATCACCAGCGGGCATCTATGAATGCCATTGTAAATGACACTTGGCATTTGTGATTACAGCTCCACATAATTGTGTTGACTTCATTTCCTCACATTTCTGAATAAATGGTGGTTGGCAGCATGGGTCCCATACGTGTGCATGAAGCTGCATTCATAAAACAGCATTATTGAAGGCCTGATGGCATTATCAAACTAGATTAAAAAAGGTGTGCTGTAAAACACTGAATGGCATGGGAAAAAGAGACAAGCTCATTCAACAAACTACAGCCTCAGAAATGAATCACCACTTCCAATTTACAAGGAAACCCTGTACAATCTATTGTAATTCGACACAACAGCTCAGACATAAATTTGACTTTAGCGAAGTTCAAAATGTTCTGTTTTTGCTGTTGAAACTTGTAAATTAATGGTTCTAGACTTTTTGTCCTTCATATTTAAGTACACTGGGGGTCAGAATATTAAAAACACCTCTAAATAATAATACATTTTAGTAAAGCACCATCAGTAACTATGGAGCTATAATGAAATACATGGAAACAGAAATTAAACAAAGCCAGTAAAAGCAACATCATAATTCTGTCTTGGTCATCCTCATCAAAACCAAACATACAGTATGTTCACCTCATTGATTACTGGCTGAAACATATGCTGCATGTATATCTGAAGCCAGGCTGAGATAGGAGAAGAATGTTTATTAGATTGACCTCAATACTAGCTCTCACTCTCTCTTTCTCTCTAAATAGCTGAGTCCTAATCCAGTTGTGTTTGGCTTAGTGTGTGTGTGAGAGAGAGAGCAACTGAAGAGAGGGGAGACAGAGAGAAAGAGAGAGAGAGAGCAGACTTAAGAGCTTTTGTGGCTGCAAACAACACACATACACCACAAAACCCAACACACACTCTGAAAATAAGAATTAAATCATTTATCCCAGAGAGGGAAACCAGGGAAATGAGAGACAGTCTTAAGACATGAGAGGAGAGAAGAAGGGGAGATTTATGAAACCACAGGGACTATGCATTGACCTGCCTCATGCTTGCCGTCTCTCACAGATTGAAGTTTGACACATCGTTCCCTCTCTTTCTCACTCTCTCTAACTCTCACGTCACTTGCACCATGGAGCTTGTCAGTTTGATGCAGTCAACCTGTCTGACCCTTATGGGAGCTGGCTATGTTGGGATAAATGAGAGAGAATGAGCGTCTGTGTTACAAACAGAAAATGCATGCATATTAGACAAAAAATAGAGACGGAACTTAAGATGGTTTCTTAAATAAATCTGCTTCTTTCCAAAACTAATTATTCAAATGAAGCAAAAATGCTGTCTATATCTTTGTCAAGAAGCATTCGGGTAAGGTAAGTGCAGAGTTTTTCTGATTGGCTGACACTAGGGCTGCTTCGGAAACAGCACCTCCTCAGTTATTTCAGTAAGCTAATATGAGGCTTCTGCAGTCTGGGCTTGACAAATCAAATGGAAAGCGCCCAAATTTACAGTCAATTTAGAACAGGCTTTCTCTGTGTACCACAGCTACCTTGTGTGGTGGAGGAACACTCTTCATCCTGGTAGTTTGCCACCTGGACAGAGATCTCCACTCAAACAGGCTACATAGACTGGTGGGACTTCTAGCTTCAACTCAACTATCTACACACTGAGAAAGGCTCTCTTCTAACCAAAATTATTATAGGAAGTTAGAATATACCTAAGAAAAATGAACCTATCCTTTAATCCTAACTTAACTTTTGCTGCAGCATAGGCTGTTTTGACAGAGCATCTTTTTTGATTGCCTCCAAAGAATGGCTCATGTGTGGCTCACAAGAAATACTCAGAGATACTCAAAATACTTGGTATTCCAAGGGAAATGCAAAATGATTTCCCCAGGTGTTATAGTACATCTCCTGGAGGGTGAACTACAATACATACAGGAAATCTGTTGTAAGTTGTAATAAACCACAATTATCTTTTAAAGGTGTGTTGCAAACAGTCAAAACGTTACACTGTCAGCTGGCTCCTGCATGTTCCTCTCAAAATTAATAATGGCACTGTTTAACTGCTGTTGTTGTAGAGGGGAGCTTATTTCCACAGTGACATTAAGAACTGGGTTGTGTCCAGCTCAAAATGCAATATGCCAAAACTGAAATAAAACAAACCACCCCCAAGAAAGAAACACAACTGATCCGGATCATGAAGTGAAAGCATGCAAGTTCCCAAAGAGAATTAAACCACAATGAAGCTGACAAAAACAAAAACTTGGACTCCCACCCAACTTCCCAGGATGCAAAGTGAGTGTGAGGAGAGAGCGGTTGAGAAAATATGCATCAAAGAAGAAAGCGGTCTTTCTGGAGACACAGACGCTACTCAGACACACACACACACACACACGTCAGCTTGACAGCTATCTTTGTGAGGACCAATTTGAGTTTTGAGTTGAGTGTCTACATTGTGGGGACATTTTAGCTGGTCCTCCTTTAGTTATGTTTGGTTATGTTTAAGGAAAGCATTATAGGGTGCTCACAAGTACTGAAAGAAATGTGTGTGTGCTTGAGGGTGTGCAGTGTGTATTACCTTTTTGTCTCTGCCTTTCTGTTTCACTCGTCTTTTGGCTCTTTTCCTGCCTGAGAGAGACCAACATAGAAAGGCTGTTCAAACACTTAGTGTTTCTCTTCACTCTACTTGTACAGACACAGCGTATCTCTAATTCTTATCCTCAAAATCACACACATACACATTGTCTTAATCTTTCATTTTGTATGTTTAGTATATTGAGCTTTCAAAATTGGACCAAAACATACAGTCAGGGTTTTCCCTACCATAGATGTCAGCCGCTCAGCGGCTGCCTTCTCTCCCTTGCCTTTTTCTCTCCCCTTTTTTTTCCACCCGCGGCTGTGTTGCATTCATAATTAGTGATTTGTTTGTCGGTGCACACAGCTGGGGTGCATCCCGCTGATTGTTTTCCTCCTTATTTATACCTCTGGCAGACGCTCTGTCGTCACCGGAACATTAACTCAGTACTGCGTTATGTACGTGTGATTAGAATGCTATGCTGACAGTTCCTGTGCGTTTTGGCTTGACCTTATCCACATATTTATGCGGTTAGCAACAACCAATATACGTGCTTTTGTTTTCCACGGTGACAGTTCCTGTGCTGTGGATTGCATTGTGTACACTGGTCTTTTCGTTATTTCACCTGTCTGTCTTCGTCTTCCTGCCCTTTGGTTTTTGCCGTCAGTCCCATGGTTCACCTGTTTTGATTCCCTCCACCATCTCTACTCTACCCGGACCTTTATGTACCTGAACTTAGTTATGTTCTTTTGATACTTTGTGTTCTTTTACCTGCAACCGTCATGTTTTTCCCCCTAGCACCTTGGTCTGCAAACTTGAGTCCAACCTCAGTCCTCCCTCACCCTCCTGGTGAGGGGGGCTACCATAATAATAGAAAGGCTTAGGCACAGTCCCTAAGTGTTTTTGCGTGGCGCCTAAGCCAAACAAATGTAAAAACAATGGTGAATTATATGCGCTGAAAAGTAACAGAGAGGTGACTTGGTTTCAAAATGAAACATAAGCTGGCAATAGGAATGATCTCTCAATCAACAATCAGTGTTGGGATGAAAGTTTGTGTGATTGGCAGCATCGCCAAATGAATCAAAACACCTGAATGGATATTTCTCTGTACCATCAACTCAGGACGGTATAGTTACAGCGATTGGTAAATACCCTGGCTGCACCTATAGATGGCACAGTCTTGAACTGAACTCCTTTGCGCTTTCCTGTTTGTTGTAGGATTGATTTTAAATTGTTGATGTTTGTCTATAAGGCTGTACATGGTCTGAGCTTGTGCATTTTTATGCTCCAGAAAGGACACTTAGGTCTTCTAACCAGTTGTTCCTGGAAGTACCGAAGTTCAGACGGAAACATTGGGGAGACCGAGCTTTTTCAGTTCGGGGTCCTATACTGTGGAATGGTCTGCCACAGGATATTAGATCTGCTCCGAACCTGACCGTTTGTAGATCACTTCTCAAAACGCATTTGTATTCACTGGCTTTTAACAACTTTACTTGATTGATGTATTTGTATTGATTATGCATTTTTGCTGTTATTTTATTGTGTAGATGTGTTTTATCTGGTTTTATTTATTTTTATTTTTATGTTTTACTGGAAAGCACCTTGTAACATAGGTTTAGAAAGGTGCTATATAAATAAATTTTGCTTGCTTGCTTGCTTTCTCTGTCTCTCTCATTCATTTCAAGTCAACTGTCAATAATTACAGCCATTTATGAAGTTAATTATGAAGTCTGATGAAAGTCTGCACAAGCTTACAGCCAAACTCCATCAGAGGTGCCATTTAAACAGCAGGCCTCCACACTAATCTTATATCTTCTGCACTTAACACATTTAGAAATCAAAATCAAGGAGGTATTTACTGACCACCAACAGCTAGCCAAACCTTAGCCCCAGTGACTAGTACAAATAGTGCCTGACAATAAGCTTAGTGACTTCTAAATGCAGCAGTATGAGTGGGTAACATTAACAAGCCAGCTAACAAATGTCAATGAGACAACTTTGGAATTACTGGGATGTGCAACCTGTAAAAAAGGGAATAAAGTAACTGAAGGGACTGATGGTTTAGATCAGTATTTCTCACGGGGTGGGTTAGGAGAGACATTGTGGAAAAAAAAAGTTTTTGAGAGCGATATATTGTGGATTCAAATGCATAGGTAGTATCTAATGTGGGGCTTTTATTTTGAAAGGTGTGCGTGATGTGCAGAGGCCTAACGATGCCATGACAAGCCTTGATTGGGAGGTGACAGTGCACACTCACTGAAGAGAGGTCCAGTTGGTGAGAAGATGGCGAAGTGAAAATCTGATTCGAACTACAGTATGTAAAACTATGGATTTACTTACATGATAAAAATGGACATAAACCTCAATGTGTGACATGCAGTGAGGTACTGGCACAAGTATGAAGCCATCCAAGTTAAAACGCCATTTAGAAACAAAACACGCCGCGTACAAAGACAAACCATTCAAATACTTTCAAAGACTACTTTGGGACCTGAGGACTTGCCAGAAGACGCTGAGGTAAGTCTGAGTATCCCTCCCACGCTACATTGGCAGTCAAAGCAATCCTACCATTCACAATAATCTATCTGTGTTAAAGTGGCTTCTCCACTTTGGTACAACTCAAGTCAAAGCAAAGGAACAGGTTGGACACTGAACATGAGCTGAGAGTAGCTCTGTCTACTATCAGCCCAGACATTGAAACTCTTGTCAAAACTAAAGGACAACTACAGCTATCTCATTACTTCACTGTAAAATAAAATCTTGCTTACATGTTAAGTGAAAAGAGACTATAAAATATTCTCATTGTGTTTGCAGTTTTCTGCATTCAGTTTTATACATATACAGCACCCTGTTGTGTTATTCGACTGTTGTATTTATGTTGTGTTATGCAGCTGTTGTGGTGGTTGTTTTTATTTTTGAGTAACATTTCCTCAATGCAGACACCGGAGAATCTGACACAAAGGCTGTACTGACTATGTTTTAAAAAGGTGCTTTATAATTTAATACATTTAATGAAATCTTGTACTGGTGGGTCACAACTTGATAAGTGGCTTGGAAAGTGGGTCCCACAGAACCACTGGTTTAGATGACAGAGAGAATGGGTAGTCAAGAAAACAGTTCTACAATAAAATGTATATAAATAAACTATTATTTGCAGGTATATACAATTTAATCTTTGCTGTAGTGTAGCATACAATTACAACTGGTATATTAGAATATCTGGTGAGAAATTAAAATTGTTAATACAGTAAGTTCTGAAAAGAACAAACCTCTCATCATTTTCTGGTTAAGAGCTGTTTTATGTTTTGCCATGTTTTGTGAGTTTGTACTGTATACCCAAGTCCAGAAGAAACTATTCTTTCTTTAATTCTTGATTTCTTTTCAACTGTATGTTTTTTTAATTGGTTAAATAAAAAAATTAAATTAACCTGAACTGGTCAATCTCAAGCTGCTGAAAAGTGTGAAAATAACATTTATATAACTAGACACGAAAGCTACACTAATACATGCATACAGGACCATATCTGTCAGTGCAATAGTGCTTTAATGAGCAGAGTACTGAACCGGCATGTTTTAATGAGCACAAAGTTGTGACCTAGAAACTTGACACAAACTGACAATATCACAAGAACTTTGTGTAGGGCTTGTTAATGATGAACACATACTCATCATCATACCACTGACAACAGCCTATGGCAAACTACATCACAGCTCTTGTGGCAACTTTCACACACAACTTGTTTGTTGATATTTGTACTGTATGTTGTAAGGAATGTTATATTGGAGGTTAGTGATGAAAGAACAACCATCAGTGGCAATGCTGCAGAAGTATAGGTCAATAATGAGAAAGCAACTTTTTCAAAAAAATTTTAGCATGGGAAAATCAGGCCTGGACTGGAATTAAAATTCTGCCATGACAAGCCCACCACAGTTACCAGATACCAACTGTTCCATCTAACTTTGCATGGGGTATTCTGTTTCTCAATGGCCTATAGAAGAGAGTGGAAATTAACAAAAGGCAGCTAATAAGGAAAGCAAGGATATCACAGGAGTAGGTTCAACTAGGATTGAGCTGCTTGTATCAAATGCTAGTTTTTCCTGCTACTTAGCATTCGCTAGCCTCGTGCAACATTAGCTAACATGGTTATTAAGATGAGGAAACAGCTCCTACAGGCTGACTCTGGTTGTGTGTCCTGCCGTCCCTCTCTTTCTCCCACATCGTTCACTCAGTGGAAACAAGTCTTATGGAGTGATGAATCAAAGCTTGAAAGTTTCAGGGTTAATTGTCGACAGTATGTGAGAAGATTTGGAGAGTGCTTGCAGTCTTCAGTGACACATGGTGGAGGCTCTGTAATGGTTTCAAGCTGTGCTACATGCAAAGGTAGGTCACACTAAATAGTAACTTTGGATTGTAGATACCAGTTGATCCTGAAAATGTTGTGTTTTTAATGTGTACAACTTTCCTGTATTTTCTGGTTATATCTTAATAAAGAGACTGAGAAATAAGATAAATTATTATTACAACTGGCTAAAACAGCAAAACAAATGATGGCCTAAGACTTTTGCCCAGTACACTGTAAATAACAGTACACATATGTGTTTGTAAGTGTACTGACCTCTGTCTTGGTTTCAACTCAGCAGCAGTGGTGTTGGAACGATGGATGCAACCCGCCCTGCAAAACACAGACCAGAAACAGCATAGTGATAAACATCAAAAGTACAGGAACAGGCAAAATTTACTTCTAATTTGATGTTGCAGTGTGTTCATTCTCTATGCAAGGAGGCGTCAGTGTCATGCAATAAAGTGTCCAGAGGATGAAGCTTTTATAAATGTAGATCTGGTTCCAGCTCTGTAATATTAGTCTCATCCTTCTTAAGTCTATTTTTTATGCAATTAAACATGCTTTGTTCAGTCATGTCAACTCAAATCACCCTTTGTGCTGGCATTGTTGTACTTATGTTGTATCTTA
Organism: Monopterus albus; assembly: GCF_001952655.1. NCBI lineage: Eukaryota > Metazoa > Chordata > Actinopteri > Synbranchiformes > Synbranchidae > Monopterus > Monopterus albus. The sequence goes on along the minus strand of NW_018128274.1, from coordinate 252,811 downwards.
TTTCACTGATCATTAATCATCATCCCGTGGCAAACCACTGATCACTGAGTATTATCAATAGCTTTACCACATAAGATAACACAAACTACAGAGTGTGTACTAACCTGCTGAGTTTGCTGGCCACAGGTGCTGTATTGTCTGTTAAAGCTTCGGCAGCAGCGCTGTCACTGTTCACTCGCTGCCTCTGGGAGGTACTATAACAGAACACAGAAGAAACAATGGCACTGAACAACTCCAGCTAGGTCAGAGACAGCTTACAGTCAGGACTGTGCTGTGTTATTCACTGAAGTCTGAGCTTCTACACAGCTCCGGCAATACATGGAGGAGAGATGTTCTATAGAAGGTATAAACCACATGGTCTGTTGATTATTCTAAGCTCAATATTTCTTTAAATGAAATATATTTCCCTAATGAGTGCATTTTTAATCAATATTCCACCTAATTGAGAATTTATCTCACTTTAGTGTATTGAGTGTAAAGTGTAGCTAGTGTGTATTAGGGGCCAGTACCAACTCTCAACTCATAATGCAGATTTTCACATTATGCAGCTGTATAGATGAAATGATGATGGAAAACATCCACAATTTTACGATTGATAATCATTGCTGGGCTAGATTTGTGTTTTGAGCCACTTTAGTGATGTCTCTATGTCTGCCCTATAGTGCTACTTTAGTAAATTAAGAGGAAACAGAGGGTATGTGACAATCTTTCTGAATTTTCAACATGTGAACAAATTGGTAGCAGCCATCAGGTGGGTGGAAGGGCTCTGGAGGAAGAATTCAGGGTGAAAACACCCTCAAGTAAGTGGCCAAGGGACTGGAGTACAGAGGAACCAGAGGCCCCAGATGGAGTGCCCTGGGGTGAGAGAACAGAGGAGAACTAGAGAAATGCATTACCGGTCAAAAATGTGTGTGGATGCTAATAAAAGCTGAAAGATTGTCCTGAAAATGCCTGAAATTAATTTCTGAAACAGCTGAAAGATGAAAAGAAATGGCTTAAATACTTTGTTGAAACAGTTGAGAAGAAATGGGTGAAGTTCTTTGTTGAATAATCTGAAGGATGAGATGCAATAAAGTAGGAATGGTCTTGAAGAGCTGAACATTTTGATACCTGAATGGTTTTCCTAGCTGAAGGTATGCTGAACTTATTAAGATGTGAAAATAGTCCAATAGGACTGTTAGAAATTAACCCAATTTTTTTGTTGGAAGCACGAGAAGTGAAGACAGGAGAGGACTGTTTAAAATCAAAAGAAAGTTTACTGAAAGTCTGATCACAGGTACAGTGCCTTGCGAAAGTATTCGGCCCCCTTGAACTTTGCGACCTTTTGCCACATTTCAGGCTTCAAACAAAGATATAAAACTGTAATTTTTTGTGAAGAATCAACAACAAGTGGGACACAATCATGAAGTGGAACGAAATTTATTGGATATTTCAAACTTTTTTAACAAATAAAAAACTGAAAAATTGGGCGTGCAAAATTATTCAGCCCCCTTAAGTTAATACTTTGT
>NW_018128274.1:239808-250889 GCF_001952655.1 Monopterus albus | reverse complement strand
TGTTTTAACACAGCAGCTGTAAGGTTTGCATATTAGCACCTTTCCACATGCTTTCACTCTGCATTTGTATCCACCACGTTTGTACACAGGGTCAGAACGAACTGTAGTGTAACGGTTTCATTTACTGTAGGATAATGAAGCTTTAGTAAAAACTTTGTGTCCTATCTGTAGTGTTTATGGCAAACATTGTCATAACTACATAGTGACTGACCTTCATTGCTCTCAAGCAAAACACAAGTTGATAGTACAGCTGGCAAATACAATTATCTTTTAATTCACTGTGGATAAACTCATAAGTAACTTTGAGTAGCCGACTGAGTTAACTCTAAATGTATTGTCACAGATCCTGATCCTCCAAACGGCCAAAAACAAGGCATCCATGGCTCTGGGGTTCTTTCTTAAAGCTGCAAAGAAACCCGACTTTCCATCCAGGTATTCTACGCCGTCTTGTTTTGCTTTTGATATTAACATTTAATATGTGAACAATTAAAATGTTTAATTTAGTAACTTCTGTGCACTTAAAACTACATCAGTGTTCAATTTTATAGCAGTAGGTTAAACAATTCTCTAAAATATCTAATTAGGCTTCATCATAGTGTTAGAAATTACCCGGTTCTTTTGTTGGAAGCGTGAGAAGTGAAGACAGGAGAGGACTGTTTAAAATCAACAGGAAGTTTACTCAAAGTCTGGGCACAGTGACAGCGCTGAATTCACAGAGACAGAGCTCCTGCAGAAAAACCGGCTTCTGAATCCTGAATTAAGTTTTTACAATACATTTTATCTTCTTGGGCTGCTCTGCCCTTGACAGAGGTACAACATTCAACAGCTTTTTGATCCTATTGTTCATTTGGTGTGAACCGTAGCTCCCCCTTGTTAGAATGTGGTAAAGTCTAGGTATGTGTGTGTGTGTCTCAGGTTGTAGCCCCCGGCCTCTGCAAGACATCCCAAGACAAAGCAAAGCTTGGGATATGCTAAGTGGGTCGAGGTGTGACTGTAAAACAGGCCTTTGCTAAAATGTAAATACAGTGCCTTGCGAAAGTATTCGGCCCCCTTGAACTTTGCGACCTTTTGCCACATTTCAGGCTTCAAACATAAAGATATAAAACTGTAATTTTTTGTGAAGAATCAACAACAAGTGGGACACAATCATGAAGTGGAACGAAATTTATTGGATATTTCAAACTTTTTTTTAACAAATAAAAAACTGAAAAATTGGGCGTGCAAAATTATTCAGCCCCCTTAAATTAATACTTTGTAGCGCCACCTTTTGCTGCGATTACAGCTGTAAGTCACTTGGGGTATGTCTCTATCAGTTTTGCACATCGGTGTGTGTGTGTGTGTGTGTGTGTGTGTGTGTGTCTCAGGTTGTAGCCCCTGGCCTCTGCAGGACATCCCAAGACAAAGCAAAGCTTGGAAAACCGGCTTCTGAATCCTGAATTAAGTTTTTACAACACATTTATCTTCTTAGACTGCTCTGCCCTGGACTAGAGTGCAACCTTCAATAGTTTGTGATCCTATTGGTCATTTGGTGTGAGTAGGTCAACCCCGGCCTGCGCTTGCTTGCTGACATGTGATCTAGCCCAGGTGTGTGTTTGTGTGTGTGTGTGTGTGTCTCCGGCCCCCTGATCTTGATCTCGAGGTGCACTGATCAATGGGTGGCCTGAGTTGCAAATTTCAAAATAAAGCTAAATATTTCAAAGGTATGAGATTTAGAAAAATTCTGAAGAGAAGCATGAATGTACTTGGAGAGCTGAACATTTTGATACCCGAAATAGCTGAAAGTATGCTGAGTGTAGAATTTCCCCATTCATTTGAATGGGGCAAGATTTTCAAAATGAAGCTCAATATTACACAGGCATGAAGTTTAGAAAAATTCTGAAGAGAAGCATGTATGTTCTTGATAAGCTGAAGATTTTGATACCTGAAAGTATGCTGAAGTAGAATTTCCCCATTCATTTGAATGGGGCAAAATTTTCAGAATAAATGCTGAATAGTTTAAAGAGTATGAAAGTTGTAAAAAAGTTGAATACATGCCATAATGTCCTGAAAAGCCTGAACATTTTGATACCTGAAAGTATACTGAACTTATTAAGATGTGAACATTTTCTGATTGGTCCCCAAAAAGTAGGTAAAACAATTAGAGTTGTGTGGGTGTGTAGGTGTTTGTGTGTCTGTGTGTATGTGTGTGTATGAGAAAGAAAGACTAGTCCTACACACCGATAAATACTAGAGTGTGCCTATTGAAATGCGACACAAAATAAATGGTAATTATGCAAAAACTGTAAAAAAAAATATCAAAAGGCTGTTTATGGTATGAATAGTTGAAGAGTTGCTGAATAGTTATTAGTTGAAATTGTGTTTTTAGCTGAAGGTATGCTGAAGATATTAAGATGTGAAAATTTTTCCCATTCATTTGAATGGGCAAAATTTTGCTGAAGAAAGCCAAATAGTTTAAACAGTATAAATGTTACAAACAATAAAAATACAAGCACACATGTCCTTAAAGAGTTGAACATTATGATACCTCAATCGCTTTTGTAGCTGTAAGTATGCTGAAGAAATTTAGTGCCGAAAAATAGACGAAAGAAATCAGAAAAATAACTAGAAAACTGCATTTCCTGTCGAAAATGCGTGTGTGGATGCGAATTGCTGAAAGATCGCCCTGAATATGCTGAAGACTTTGAAACACACACAGAGGAAAGCGGAGCAGGGGGCACGTGACACTACAGCGGGGGTAATTGGAACAGAATGGAGTCATTGACTTTGAATGGAGCAGTAGACAAAATATAGATATGGATTAAAAATAAACCGTAAGAGATATCAAGAAGATATTTACAACATCAATGCCTGATTATATCACGAGTTGAATACAGTTAAAACTGCGTTTCTAGCCCACGCTATTCCTGAAGTTAAGGTTCAACTTCTCACGAGTTCACAAGCAGCTTTTGACAGCGTCTGCAGAGACAAGCAGGCAGCGAAAACCGACGTGCATTTCAGCATTCAGTTTCAAACAAACAGAGCACCCTGTTGTGTTAGCACACTGTTGTATTATGTCATGATATTAAACAGATTGAAGGAACCGCGGCGTTATATAATTACAAAGACGTTTGCCTTCCAGCGCGTATTATTTGACTGCAAGTCAGTCAGGAGCGACAGAGTGAGAGACGGCGATTATCAAAGTGACACCCAATATTAATATATACAGCACTTTGTTGTGCTATTGCACTGTTGTATTATGTCAAGACTAAACAAAATGAAGGAACAGTTACGATTTACAAATATGCCGACGTTTTGCTTCAGCGGATCGTCTGTATTGACTGTAATGGAGCAGTGAGACGTATGCGCTGGAATGAGTGACTTACGCAAATACCATTCATCCCATCTCGATAACACTGACAGCTGAATTCGTGACAATTTTCTCTACGATTGTCATCTATTATATGTGTATAATGTTTAAGAATGGGCATAATGGCAGCACAAAAGCGGCAAGAGGAAGAGCTAAAGCTCCTAGACCGGGGGAGTCACATGACGCATAGGCAGCCAATGGCATTGCACCCATGCATTGTCTATGGACAAATATAAATGTCAATTATTAAAAAAACCATACGCATCCACACAATAATAAAGAGCAGGATGCTTTACAGCATCCACACAATGAGGCCTTGGGTAGCCAAGCAGATGCTGGAGAGCCGGGGTGTCAGCCAGAGAGACCATTTCTGCAAAGGGATCAGTAACAGCAAGGGTGGCTGACATGGTAACAGGAATGGGCTTGGGAACAGACTCAGGAACAGGCTGGACATCAGTCGAAGTGGTTGGATAGTCTAGACCAGGGGTATTTAACTAAAATTCAAAGAGGTCCAGTTAGAGAAAATTTCTTGAAGGAAAGGTAACTATTTAGTGTGATATAAATTTAAGTGGCCTAGTAGTATCAACATCTGCATGTAATCAATGCCTAACTGTCAAATCAAATGAATTCAGTACAATTCAAAAACCTTTTCACAATATTTATTGTCACATAAGATAAAACTGAACATATATGTATGACTGCTGATTATGTATAATATTCTCTCATTTACTAAAGAAAAGTAGGGCTGCATTTCAAAATAAGAGAAAATAAATAAAATGTGAAAGCTGTACATGTTCAAATAAAGTGCTTAACTTCAGAAAAAATAAAATAAAGGGAGGAAAAGCTTGAACTGCACCATGTCTGTTTCACATCTTGACAAGTCTTGAACAACTTTAGAGATAATACATCTCAACACATTTAAACAGCTTTAGAGGCTCACTTTCTTCCCCTCTTATATTCAACTCCCCCACCTTTTTGACCAGTGAGAGAATTGAGCTCTAGCTTGTCCTGCCTGACAGGATTTTAAACCTGGCCATTCTCATACACATGTGGAGGTGCTTATTGGTGAGCCTGGAACGATACTGTATTTAGTTTTGATTGTGTTCATTGTGTGTGGAGCCAAACATGGTCAAGATGCCTTACCCAAGGACACTTTGACACATGGACTGCCGGCACTGAGATTCGAACCTTCAACCTTCTGGTTGGGAGACAACTGTTCTATCCACCGCACCGCTGTCGCCTCCAATTGTAGCCTCAAATTCAGTTCATTCAGATGTGAAGTGATATCAACCAAAAAGGCTACATTGTCCATCTGCTTCTCATTTTCTAAAAAGAGAGAAAACTGTGTTGCCTTCTGACTTACAGGTCTGCCTAAAAAGATGCTACTCCCCTCCTAATGGACCAAAAGCGCGCCAACACCCTGCCTTTGCTGAGCCATCTCACATTGTTGTGCAGCAAAAGATCATCAGCATTGGCATCAACTTGTCTGAGGAATTCCCTAAGCATGCGATGTTGGTAGGAAGAGGATGCCCTAAGAAAATTTATCATTTTCATCATTGTATTCATCACCTCAGCATGCTCATCTGACAGGGAGGCACAGAGGACAGATTGATGAATGCTGCAATGGTAAGCTATGAGCTCAGGATTGTCCTGTTTCAGTCTTGCTACAGCTCCTTTCTCTCTCCCTATCATAGCAGGGGCTCCATCTGTGGTTACTGAAACCAGTTTTTTTTTGGCTCTATTCCACTCTTTGTTAACATCTCCTTAATGGTCAGGTAGATGTCTTCTCCTCTTGTACTGGTCTGAAGGGAAGTGATGCCTAACAGGTCTTCACAGAATGCTTTCTGGTTTGTGTTGAAAAACCTGACATAGACTAACAGCTGAGGTCAGGTAGATGTCTTCTCCTCTTGTACTGGTCTGAAGGGAAGTGATGCCTAACAGGTCTTCACAGAATGCTTTCTGGTTTGTGTTGAAAAACCTGACCTCTTTGTGGAATATGATGCTGACATGGGTATTTGCTTTATTTTATCACAAAGCTCTTGTATTTGTTTTCCCTCAAGTAGTGTTTCAGCTACTGCACTCATGCATTCTTTGACAACCCCTCCATCAGTAAATGGCTTTTTGTGTTGACCCAAAATCCAAGCAACTCTGAGGGAACACTCACGAGCACATTGTTGGGCAGTGAATGTGTGGCTCAGGATCCTGGTGGACTGGTCATATTGGGCTCTGAGACTACTTATTTTCTGTGATCTCACTTCAGATTTGAGTGGGTATATTTGTTCAAAACCTTTATGTTTTGTCTCATAATGGCGTTTCACATTGGCACTTTTGATAAGTGCCACGGTTTCTGAACATATGAGACACACTGGTTTAGTGCTACCAGTGGGAAGTATGAACAGAAATGAGCCTGTCCATTCCAGATTAAATACTCTATTTTCATTGTCCACTTTTCTTTTCTTGGAGAGCGCCATCTGTTCCTTATTTTTTTCTCCCTTTCTCCATCTCACCTGTCTTTTTCTCAACTTTCTCCAGCGCAGTTGTCTGTATCTCTCCCTTTCTCAGGCTCAGTCGTCTGCACCTCTCCCTTTATTTTCTCTACATGTATTCCTATCTTTCTTCTTCTTTTTACCATCTTTTCATGTGTAACTTGCCTCTAACTCTCTCATCTCTCTGTGCTATAGAGTCGCAATGTTTACTGCCTGGAATGCACAGACTTGATTGGCTGAGTGGTATCACATGGAATGGTTTAACTTGCATGCAATTGGTCTGTGCGTTTCCTCATCAGAATCAGAATCAGAATCGGCCAGGTGTGATGGACACACGAGGAATTTGACTCAGGTAGATCGGCTCTCAATGTGCAAAACAGTAAACCAGCATAAGGCTGTGTAATATAACAAAATAGCAGTATTAACATCAACAAACAGTGCAAACAATGCAAAAAAAAGCAGTATAAACAGACAGTAAACAATGCAGACAACAAAGGAATGTTCATTGAAATGAGATCCACTAAAACACAACCGTAAAGACTACAAAAACCGCGCCGGTTAAAATAGAAGCGCCTCGTCAGGTTTTAAATCATAACCTTCTGTTTTGGCTGTAGGTCCAGGTCCGTATGGGACAGCTCCTGGATCCGGACCCGGACCGCAGTCCGCCTGTTAGTGACCTCTGGTCTAGACATTGGTCATGGCACTGGTCAGTTTAGAATCTGTGTCACTGGGCATTTGTTCTTTGGGGACTCAGACTCGAACACTGGAGACTCATGACTCGACTTGGACTAGAGGTTTAATGGCTCGCCTACAACACTGTGTCTAATTAGGTGAAAATACACTGCAACATTCTTGTCTGTGACAACTCGAAGAATTAGTCAATTTCACCATCATTGTTATTGTGCCCTAAAATATAGTATACCTTACTAAAGAAATTCCCTGACCTATGGAGAGCCTGATTGTGCCTGCTCAGACTTTCACCTGATACTAAAGTGTAAATTGATGTTATGTGAACTTATCAGCTCAAAAATCATTTTTAAAAAACAAAATGTTTTGTGTGTAGGTGTCCTTCAGTGTGTTTGTCAGAGAGACAGAGGGATGGAGGGAAGCAAGAAGAGAGAGAGGTAATTATAGTGGGAGGAATAATGTTCACCCCTCACCCTGCGTGGGCAAACTGCTCCACTGTTTGTGTGAGAGTGCGTGTGTGTCTAAGTACAGTAGACTGGTATGACTTTCGAGTGCTCTGACATGCATTCAATTTCTCTCTCCAGCCACAGTTTTTCTGATTCTATCCGTCTCCTAAACCCATCTCTCCCTTGCTCTGCCCCTGCCTCTTGGTCTCATCTCCTCCTCATCCTCCTACTCAGTGCACTCAGCATTCCAAATCAGCCCACCAACACACACACACGTGCATGTACACACACAAATAGCCAAAGGGAAGTGTTGTTAGGATCAGCAGGTTCTCTGTTGTTCTGCTAATACTCACATTGCACCTGTTACTTTATTCCCTATTTCTATGCTAGTCTTTATATGTTCATTATATGTACATTTTATATTTTACATAAGCACAGCAGCTCCTATGTCAAGAAAAACATCCTGTTTCTTTTACCACAGTGTCATATTATCTCCATTATTGCTTCAAAAGCTGATAATCAAAGTGTTTGTGGCTACAACTCATCAAACATTTGAAAGAAAAATAAATAAATACAGTTCTGTTCAGTTGACATTAGCAATGCTGTCATTGCAGCATGCCCACTCATGTTGATACCAGTAACTACCATTACAAAATGATACAAAAAAGCTGATGCTAATGAGCAAACACATTAAGTACTCAACAAAACTGTGTTTTCTATTGTCTATATTTTTGTTTATATACAGTACATACAATAATACCATCAATACTGTGAAAATGGTTAGCCACCCTCATGACAAACATATTTTCACAGTGATGTGCAGTCACAGTTTTATCTAGTTTTTCATTAGGGATGTCATAATGTACAGCTTTTCAAGCTCCTCATGGTATTAAGAATTAAACGTATGCTATTTTCAAGCTACCATACTATCGTGAGGAAATAGTAAATGGGTACAGGAGTTGCAGATTTACAATTATTTTTCTCATAAATGCTTTTTATCTGTTTTTTCTTTCCCTCTCTTTTTACTGCTGCTGCTAATAGTCAATGAACAGAAAAATGTCAAACTCTTCATCGTCCATTTTCTCTCTGAATCTATTTTCTGCCTGGAGAGACGGTATTTAAAGACCATGGGCAGACAGCTATTTTAACAGGTTCCTGTAGGTGAGATTTTCCTCTGGGCGAGTGTGTGAGTAAATATGGTTAAAAGGATTTCATATAGGGTTAGGGCAAAGAGACGTGTTATCCACAGATACACATGCAACCATTGCTGATATAAGAGTAACACTTGGCTATTTTGAATTAGGAACAGAAACTGTGAAACTGCAGGAAAAAATATTATTTGTGTTTTTATACACCTACACACACTTATACACATGTGCGCACACATACATAGATTTGAACAGCTATCTTTGTGAGGACATTCACTGGCATAAATTCCCTAGCTCCATATCGTTGTTATAACAATCACAACTAAATACTTAACCCCAACCCTTACCATACTCCAAGGACAAACTACGGCCCGTTAGGCTTTTTAATCCAGCCCGCCGAACTTGTCCAAATTATATTATTAAATTATGTTATCATTAAACCTCATTCATTTTGCCTTTTCCCTGCAATGCCCGCATTTCCCCACTTTAGACACATGGACCTCTCTACTTCACTTTTTCCTTTGACCAAAGAAAGAAAGTCCCTTTCAGCTTTTCCCGTTTAGGGGTCGCAACAGCGAATCGTCACACTGATGACTCGCATGTTGACATTTGGCACATGTTCTACGCCGGATGCCCTTCCTGACGCAACCTAGATTCGAACCTGGGGAGTCCCGGCGAGAGTGCTGCGCCTTAACCACTAGCCTACCAAGGATGGCCTCGCTTTGCCCTTTGACCAATTCTATAAAAATAAGCGGAAAGAAAAGTGGACAGTGTGTTTAATAAGGAGTGGACAACAAAATATTTTTTACTGAAGTTCGATCAACAGCTGTATGTCTGATAAGCCAAAAAACGTTGCAGCTTTCAAAGAATACAATATCAGCCGTCACTTTGCCACAAAGCATGCCGACTATGCTAGCAAGCAGTCAATGCAAGAACAGGTGGCTACTGCTCAGAGGTTGATGGTTAATTTACAGACTTAGCAAAAAAAAACTGCGATTCAAGAGTCAAGTACCAAGGCAAGATTAATGCTGTGTAAGATTTGAATCTTATAGGCTTCAGTTACTTTATAAGCTTTAGTTATTTTTCAAATATTTAGTTTCCTTTAGTTACTTTTCATACTTTTGTCCTTGCTTATATATATATTGTTAGATATTTTTAGTCAGATAGATATTGGATAGATACTTTATGCATTAGAAATGTTAGTGGAGAGAGGGTGTTTAGTTAAACTGTTAAATGCTTAGGCCTGCATATGAATTGCTGCAGGGTACATCTGGTCAAGGACAACTAGAGAGAAGAGTTGATGACTGTCAGCAGACAGGGTGTTTAATATTATTATTATGATGTGTAAAACTGTAGACTTAGCCATAATGTTCCTATGTTAAGTCACAACATGTATTAGAGGTCGTGAGAATGTTTTTAGTTACACACCACTTAACCAACAGACATACACATTCACACGTTGATTTGCTTCATGTTTTGACTACTGCCAGAGCCAGCTGCAAAGCTGGTGAGACAGAGACATCCCGGTTGACGTTTCTGTGTAGTATGGGGCTAGCCCAACCGAGGTTTTATAATGTATAGGCCAATTGTGGTTCAGGGTCTTCCATCTTACATCTGCCTGCGTGCAGGATGGAGGTGCAAGATACCTGAGCGTGTAATGTTAATTTTACCTGTGATCCTTTGAATAAATCAGCACTGTTTTGAAGTTACTTGGACTGCCTCGTCTCTTAGAGTCAGTATGGTAAAAGTACGGGGTACAACAATATTAAAACTGTATTGGTGACTACCAAATTCTATTGAGTGGAACTGCATGCTGTAACTTTGTGAAGACATAATGTCTGCATCTTCATTGTGACCAGATGGCTTGATTTACATCTACACACAGACCTGTTGGCTTGATTTACATCTTCACACAGGCCTGCTCAGCCTTTTACAGGTTCTGCTTTGTAATGCAATATGTACAGACGCAGGGGGCTTACAACGTGAGAAAATCACTTGGCCCGTTTAGCATATTCACTAGGTCTGCTTTGTCCTCTAATAGCCTACACAGATAGGGGGTCTGCAGCGCAGACAACCAATTGTTCAGTATTCACTGTTAGCTACCACCTGAAATTACAACATTCACACACCTGGTTTGTATCATATTCCAGTTAAATGACGTAAAGCAGAGGCTGGCCTGCTCATGCCTATGGCCAATAGAATTACGATATGTGTAAGTCCAACCCTTGTTCGGGGTGGTCTCCGCCCAAGAAGATAAATGTAACCAGAAACAATGGCTCAGGGCTTTTGAGAACAGTTTTCCTGTGGAAGTTCTGTATCTCAGAGCCCAGCGCTGTGTTAGAAATTAATAAATGTGTCAGATAATTATTAGATTTTAATGTGTTAGACTTGAATGTGTGTTAGTAATGCAGTTTAGTAAGATTCAAAGTCTGCTCATGTGTGCTCTGCTTCAAGGTAAAGGCTGAAAACTATTATAAAGCCTCATCCGGTTCTTTCAAACCAGGAACTCAGAGGGACGACTCAGACCACTTGAGTATATAAAAAATATATCCGTGCTGGTTTATTCAAAAAGTCACAGGCAAGAATTCACACTCCAATCCAGAGATCTTCCAAACCCCCAGCCTGCCAAAGCAGCCCGGAAGCAGGAAGACCCCGAACCAAACATTGCTATACAATATTAATCCTTTCTGGGCTGTCGAACCGTGACGTCACCCGATAAGCAAGCCTTGCAGCTGCTATAACGTTTAGCCAAAACATGAGGAAAAGTCAAGGTGCGTGACTGTTGTTTTCGTGGTGTGTATCTAAAACAATTGGACATAACCTTACACATTAAGACAAATATTAAGACTAGCATTACAGTTGACACTAACAGCAGTTTTCCTGTAACCTTGACGCGCCTGCAATTTTACTGCAGGCTAATAGTTACATCAAACTAGTCACCCTGTCTGCACTAAACATTCATAGACAA
>NW_018128274.1:238118-239659 GCF_001952655.1 Monopterus albus | reverse complement strand
GTGAGTCAGTTTAGTTCTGTCAGAGCAGGAAGGCCTGTGGTTTAAGTCCTCAGCTCTTCTCTTCTCAGAGTCTTATTGATCAAACAGCTGCTGAAATAAATCTGGTAGCAAAGTTTCACTGAGTCTACTTACCTGTGATGTTGAGGTCACAGCTGTCAGAGCTCCCATCGTTACCTGTGCTGACTTCACACAGGTAGACTCCTGAGTATACATGCAAGTCCCTTTCAAAGAAAAACTGCCTGTCAGATTGCTGTGATCCAGAATCTCAGAGGTGGGATGCAGTGGTTACTAAGGACTTACAACTTCATTACACAATTAAGGCAAAAACCATCATCATGCACCAGTATAATCACTTGCTAAATTCTAGGCTTATCCAACTCACACTTCACTGGAACTAAAATATGAATAAGATATTAGAAGTGGAAGTCTGAGAAAGCAGCTTTACATGCTTCCCCAATGTGATCACATGCCAGCATGGAACAGTGTTCAGCAATAGCTAATGCCATGTCAGTTGTTTCTGCAGAGTCAGTTACTCATTAATGGCAGCTTGTTTTGGGTGGAACTGTTATAAGGCTTTGCCTTTTGAGTTGTTAGAAATTAATAAATCAGATAATTATTAGACTTTAATGTGTTATTAATGCAGTTTGGTAAGATTCAAAGTCTGCTCTTGTGTGCTTTGCTTCAAGGTTAGAAGATAATGTTGATTCTGAAAAGTGTACCTTGACACCAGTTGTTTTCTTGTATTAATTTTGTGTAAGAATTATGTCTGAATGAATGTTATAGTTACACATCACTCATACAACATACACACACATGGAGTACTTCATTTTGTTATGACTAGGTAATATGCAGCTGCTCCAAGCATGTGGAGCTCTAGATAAGAGATGGAGTCTGCTGGACGAACTTCATCTGTGTAAGGGGTTAGCCCAAAACTGATAAATGTATTAGGCTCTGTGTTTCCGGGTGCTTTTTCCCTGCTCTCTGCTCCAGCAGCTTGTCTGAGGGAGGTAGCCACCCGGGTTTGTCTTTCTGTAACTTTTATTTGTGGTCTTTTTAAAATAAACCAGCACTAAAATGAAGCAAGTTGGACTCCGTCTTCATTCAGATCTGTTCAATAAAAGAACTGGGGTATAAGAGCTGTATGGCTTTATCTTGTGACCAGACTTTGATTAAATTTTTTGTTGATTTTATACAGTTGTTAGGTTATTTCTTAGTTAGATAGATATTCAGAGATTTGTTGTCTAGAAATGTTTAGTGGAGACAGGATGTCTAGCTCAAGCTGTTAACTGCTCAGTTTAATTTCATGTGCTTGCAGACTGCATGTAGGCCAAGGTTGCAGGCAAAGAGTTGTTAGTATTAACTGTAATGCTAATCTTGATATTTGTCTTAATGTGTAATGTCATGTCAAAATACACACCACAAAAACAACAGCCACACACCTTGACTTTTCCTCATGTTTTGACTAACGTTATGGTCAGCTGCAAGCTGGCATATCAGGTGACGTCACGGTTTGACTCCCTGCGTAGTATGGGACTAGCCCA
>NW_018128274.1:228132-229396 GCF_001952655.1 Monopterus albus | reverse complement strand
CCAGCTTCTTAGCAAAGTCCACCACCATCTGTCCTTCTAGGTTCCTTCCCTTAACACCAAACCTGCCCATCACCTCCCCATCACCTTTGTTCCCCTCACCAATGTGCCCGTTGAAGTCTGCCCCAATCACCACTCTCTCCCCTCTGGGAATACTCTCCATCACCTCATCTAACTCACTGCAGAATCTCTCCTTCTCTTCTAACCAACCTACCTATGGAGCATAACCACTGACTACATTCAAGATTACCCCTTCAATTTCCAACTTCAAACTGATCACCTTGTCTGACACTCTTTTCACCTCTAAAACATTCCTCACGAGCTTCTCCTTCAGGATCACTCCTACCCCATTTCTCTTCCTGTCCACACCATAATAAAACGGTTTGTATCCCCCTCCAATGCTACACGCTTTGCTACCCTTCCATCTGGTCTCCTGCACACACAGTATATCTACCTTCTATCTACCTTCTACCTTCTTCTTCTCTCCATCATGTCCGCCAGCTCTCTAACCTTTCCCTGTCATTGTGCCAACGTTAAGAGTCCCTATTCTCAGACCTATACTCCTGCCTTTCTTCTTCTCACTCTGTCTACGACTCCTTCTACCTCCTCTCCTTCTTCGACCAACAGTAGTCTGATTTCCGCCAGCACCCTGTAGGTCAACAGCACTGGTGGCAGTCGTTGTTAACCCGGGCCTCGACCAAATTGGTATGGAGTCCACACTGATGATTCGCATGTTTAAATTTGGCATGTTTTTACACCGGATGCCCTTCCTGACGCAACCCTCTCTATTTATCCGGGCTTGGGACCAGCGCAGAAGTCACTGGCTTGCAACCCCTGTGGCTAGATTATTTTGCCCCATTCAAATAAATAGGACAAATTTTAACATATTATCTTCAGCATACCTTCAGCTAAAATCACCATTTCAACTAATAACTATTCAGCAACTCTTCAGCTAGTCATACTATAAACAGCTTTTTGATATTTTTATGGTTTTTGCATAATTACCATTTACATTTTATGTCTCATTTCAGTAGACACACTCTAGTATTTCTCAGTGTGTAGGACTACTATTTCTTTCTCATACACACACAGGCACCTACACACACACACACACACACACACACACACACACACACACAACACTACTTCTTTTACCTACTTTGTGGGGACCAATAGCAAAATGTTCACATCTTAATAAGCTCAGTATACTTTCAGCTAGAAAAGCCATTCTGGTATCAAAATGTTCAGGTTTTTCAGGACATTATGG
>NW_018128274.1:221640-226786 GCF_001952655.1 Monopterus albus | reverse complement strand
TAATACATTTGATACCATTGCCCCTCTGAAAAAGAAGGCAGTGAAACAGAGGAGGCTAGCCCCATGGTACAGCTTGCAGCTCCGCTCCCTAAAGCAGGCATCACGAAAAATGGAAAGGAGGTGGCGCTCCACTAAGTCAGAAGAGTTTTTCATAGCCTGGAAAGATAGTTTAATAACATATAAGAAAGCCCTTCATAGTGCCAGAACCGCATTTTATTCATCACTGATTGAGGAAAATAAGAACAACCCCAGGTTTCTTTTCAGCACTGTAGCCAGGCTGACAAAGAGCCACAGTGCTGTTGAGCTTAACATTCCCTTAGATCTCAGCAGCAATGACTTCATGAGCTTCTTTACAAATAAAATCACAACTATTAGAGAAAAAATTGGTCGGACCACTCCCACAGCTCTCGCAGATGTGCCATCTACTACAATGGCTTTAGAAACATCTGTAAGACCTCATTTATACTTGGACTACTTCTCCCCTATAGATCTCTCTGAGTTGACCTCAACAATTGCTTCATCTAAATCATCAACATGTCTCCTGGACCCCATCCCGACCAGGCTGCTCAAAGACGTCTTTCCCCTAATCAACACATCCATACTAGATCTGATTAACCTCTCTCTATTAACAGGTTATGTTCCACAGGCTTTTAAACTTGCAGTAATTAAACCTCTACTCAAAAAGCCTACTCTTGACCCAGGTGTCCTAGCTAATTATAGACCAATATCCAATCTCCCATTTATTTCCAAAATCCTTGAAAAAGCTGTTGCAAAGCAGTTATGTGACCACTTGCACAAGAATGATTTGTTTGAGGATTTTCAGTCAGGATTTAGAGTCCATCATAGTACAGAAACCGCATTGGTGAAAGTCACCAATGATCTTCTCCTAGCCTCGGACAAAGGACTTGTCTCCATACTTGTCCTCTTAGATCTCAGTGCTGCTTTTGACACCATTGATCACAGCATCTTACTGCAGAGACTTGAACATGTTATTGGGATTAAAGGAACTGCGCTAAGTTGGTTCAAATCTTATTTATCAGAAAGATTTCAATTTGTTCATGTTAATGACGAATGTTCCACACAAATTGAAGTTAGTCACGGCGTTCCACAGGGCTCTGTGTTAGGTCCAATTCTCTTCACTTTATACATGCTCCCTTTAGGCAATATTATCAGGAAGCACAACATAAATTTCCATTGCTATGCAGATGATACTCAGTTATATTTATCTATGAAGCCAAATGAATCAGGTCAGCTGGTCAAACTTCAAGCATGTCTTAAAGACATAAAGGCCTGGATGACCTGCAACTTCTTACTTCTAAACTCTGACAAAACTGAAGTTATTGTGCTTGGGCCTGAAAACCTTAGAAATCTGCTGTCTAATCATATAGTTACTTTAGATGACATAGCTCTTGCCTCCAGTACTACTGTGAGGAACCTTGGAGTCATCTTTGATCAGAATATGTCCTTTAAATCACATATAAGCCAAGTCTCTAGATCTGCCTTCTTTCACCTGCGCAATATTGCAAAAATTAGGAGCATCCTGTCTCAAAGTGATGCTGAAAAACTGGTCCATGCATTTGTTACTTCCAGGCTGGACTACTGTAACTCTTTACTATCAGGATGTCCCAATAATTCCCTAAAAAGCCTCCAGTTAATCCAAAATGCTGCAGCCAGAGTACTGACAGGAACTAGCAAGAGATATCATATCTCTCCCATATTAGCTTCTCTCCACTGGCTCCCTGTAAAATTCCGAATACAATTTAAAATCCTTCTCCTAACATACAAAGCCCTTAATGACAAGGCTCCATCGTATCTTAAAGACCTCATAGAGCTTCATCACAACAAAGCACTTTGCTCTCAGGTTTACTTGTGGTTCCTAGAGTCCACAGAAGCAGAATGGGAGGCAGAGCCTTTAGCTATCAAGCTCCTCTCCTATGGAACCAACTCCCAGTCTCAGTTCAGGAGGCGGACACCCTCTCTACCTTTAAGATTAGACTTAAGACTTTCCTTTTTGATAAAGCTTATAGTTAGGGCTGGATCAGGTGACCCTGAGCCTTCCCTTAGTTATGCTGCTATAGGCCTAGGCTGCTGAGGGGCCCCATGATGCTCTGAGTATCTCTCCCCTCTGGCTCCCCTGGAGCTCTACGTCTCTGACGAGCAGTCATCAGCCACATCGACCTGATCAGTGTTTGATTGTTGTGTCCTGTTGCTTTTCTTCTTTTGTCTCTCCTCTAGCCACTCACCCCAACCGGTCGAGGCAGAAGGCCGCCCACCAAGAGCCGGGGTCTGTCGGAGGTTTCTTCTGTTAAAGGGAGTTTTTCCTCCCCACTGTCGCCAAGTGCTTGCTCAAGGGGGATATGTTGGGTTTTCCTTATGTAATAATAGTGATAACAGTAACGTCTAGACCTTACTTTGTAAAGTGTCCTGAGATGACTTTTGTTGTGATTTGGTGCTATACAAATAAAATTTGATTGATTGATTGATTGATACACACAAGTAGTAGGCAATGAGTTAAAGCTGTGATCAGAGAACTTGGCAGTAAACAATATGTTTGTGATTAATGTGTGTTTTTACCTGGGATCAGAGGATGAAGGTGAAGGAGAGGAAGGAGGGTAGACAAAGTCTTTGCTGTAGCCCTGATTAGAGGTCCTTTCCCTAAGGAACACCAAAATATATAGAAAGTCACTTTCGGCTTTTTCCCGTTTTAGGGCTCGCCACAGCGAATCGTCACGCTGACGACTTGCATGTTGACATTTGGCATGTGTTTTATGTCAGATGCCCCTCCTGACGCAACCCTGACTTGAACCTGGGTCACAGTGGCGAGAGCGCTGCACCTTAACCACTAGCCTACCAGGGACGGCGAACACCAAAATGTATATATTATGAAAAAAGATATACAGAATAGTATTCCTTCATTAGGAATTAATGTAATGTATTCTTTCTGATGCCACCCTTGTCCAAGAGAGCTACAGCTGAACCAGGCACCACTGACCAAAAAGGCACTTGGCACATTTCTGGCCTACTGGGCAATACAATCAGTGCATGCTCTGCGTTCACAAAAATACAACCTAGGGTGAGAGTTTAGTTTTGAAGCAAATGAAAGGAATTCTTTTTGGATTTCTCTCCAGAATGTGGTCCGTGATGATGTGATCTCTGCAGTAGTTAGATGGACATGTTTTTCATTACCTGTACACTTCATTTTATTTGTGACATTTATAATGCAGTTCAATAATATTTTTTCTTTGGTTGGTTTCTCAAAGTTTCAATACTGTAGCATGTGGCCTACTTTCCTGCAGGTATAGTATATGTCAAACACATTTGCATACTGTGAAGAGAGGTGATTTCCTATCTGTGTTTGCTTGAAGATTATGTACCTCCATAGAGAAGAGATAAACTGATTCTCAAAAATCATAGCTGTCCTAGATGCTATTCAGACAGTAGTTTAGAAATTGGCCAGTACAATATACTGTCCTCTTCTAAAGCTTATGCTGCAACAGTTTAGAATTAATGTGGTCGTGACTGACCTACCTGCTGTTCTCCAGGCTAGAGAAGGGGTTAACCAGGTCAGGCATGGCTGAGGGGGAGGTGCCTACTGTTGCCATAACAACCAGTTCTGGGTCCAGGATGAAGATCTCTTCCTGGGAGATTTCTGATACATAGTTGAGATGTTCCTGACAGAACATAAAACACAGGACAATTTCAAACAAACAGTAACCATGTCTACCTCCTTAAAAAATATATTAATTTTAAGTTTCTTATTTCATGTATGTGTCAAAGAGGATTAGGGCCATTGTAAAATAAAACTGACTTGATCTTTGTTCTCAGAATTGTGACTTTAAAGCTGACTTTTAAAAAAAAGTCAATTTTGAGAAAAAAGTCAGAACTCTTTTTTTTTTTAGTGGCACTAATCCTCTTCCATACATAAGAATGTTATCAAAACTAAACAAAAATCTGTAACTGCTGCATAGCTGCAACTATAAAACTAATGTAACTGCAGGCAGCTTTGCTGCTGATCTTTTTTTTAATTGCTACATTTACATCAAAAGATTTTGATACACTCTACTTCATCACATGGTTTTTTTCACCTAAAATACTGCAATATCTTGTGATATTGCAGATTTTTTTTCTGCTTGATTTTTTTTCTGCTTTTACATAACTCAAATAAAATGCTTGACCAGTGACTAACCAAAACATTTTTTAAAGTTAAATATTGTCATAAAGCAGCTCAGTGACTTGAAACATTGTCAGGAATAAGCTTAGATATTACAGAAAAAACACTACAAACAGTAGCCAGATTCAGTAGTAGCCTGTTTGGTGTAGAAACCACTTGTCAGGGTAATGTGCCAATATGCTTTCACTGCCCTGACAATAGGGATAATTAAGCAGCTGGCAAAAAATCTAATTCTGTTCATGCTGTTATACATCTGCCAATACATGTTAAGTGGATCGTATGAATCAAACTGATCAGTGAGTGTTCAGTAGGTATATAACTGCTTTTATTCTCTGTACAGCCATCTCGGGGATGGCTATGGCTCAGGAGGTAGAGCGGGTCGTCTCCAAACTGGAAGTTCAGCGATGTGATTCCCAGCTTGTCTGGTCCACATGTCGAAGTGTCCTTGAGCAAGACAATGAACCCCCAGTTGCTCCCGGTGATGACACCAGTGTGTGAATGTGTGAGTGCAAATGGGTGAATGGCCAAATAGTGTGAAAACGCTTTGAGTGTGCTGCAATGCATAGAAAAGCGCTATACAAGTATAAGACCATTTACCACTCACAGATGAGGTTTTAGTAAGTGAATCAGGCCCCTTATATATGAAATATGTAACTAAAGGTTGGAGCCATCTTGGGTGAGATAAACATACCTGCGCTCTGTCTATCCTGTAGAAACGATCTGCTGTTGTAGCTGCAGAGAAACAGAAACAATGTTAACAGTGTCACAAGACAAGGTAGTATCATCACACTGTGAAAAAGCACATTCAGTCAATTGATCTCTCTCAAGCAGTAAAACTGAAATTTTATGCCATTATATAATGGAGAGCTCTATACCTTAATTTAATAACATAAATAAAAAAACAATAAAATAGGGCTGTACCCAACTAAGGATTTTGTCAGTCAACTGTCAGTCGGTTCTTCAGTGCAACTATTC
>NW_018128274.1:215175-221525 GCF_001952655.1 Monopterus albus | reverse complement strand
TTCCTGGGATCTGTTGGAGCCACTCTCCCAGTTTGGGGGTCACAGCCCCCAATGTTCCTATTACCACAGGGACCACTTGTGCCTTCACCTTCCACATCTTTTCTAGCTCCTCTTTCAGCCCTTGGTATTTCTCAAGCTTCTCGTGTCCCTTCTTCCTGATGTTGCTATCACTTGGGATTGCTACATCTATCACTACGGCCGTCTTCTTCTGTTTGTCCACTACTATGTCCGGATGGTTGGCCATTACCAGTTTGTATCTGGAAGTCCCTGTACTTGGTCATTCTCAACCACCTTTGGAGGTGCATCCCCTTTTGACTTTGGGACTCGGCACAGATGTTTCTGTACACTATTCCAGCCACTTGGTTATGGTGTTCCATGTATGCCCTGCCAGCTAGCATCTTGCACCCAGCTGTTATGTGCTGGATTGTCTCAGGGGCATCTTTGCAAAGCCTGCACCTGGGGTCCTGTCTGGTATGGTAGACCAAACCATGAATGTTGATGTTGTGTGATATGGACCATAACCATTAAGGTTACTGGTCATGCAAAGGTGGATCATTTAATTTATTAACTTGTCAATACAACAATTATTTTTATAGTCACTGTACTGACACTAACTAATGTAAACTGCAACTAAACAACATCATTTCTATGTTTCTATGCTCGATCCAAATATTTGACTATTCAGATATGCATTAATTAGGTATGTAATCAGTTTTCAATTGCAGTATTTGAATATTTGAGATAGCCCAGAAATTTCCGGCTGTCTGCGTCCAATGATGAAGGGAAAAGAGAACAGGATGGAGACAGTTCGGTTCACAAGCTGGTACTTAATAGGGATGACAGGCATCACGATGGGAAGCTAGCATTGTGATTTAACTTATTTCTGTCACTACTGTGGGGTTGAAGTATAAGGTCACATACTGTAGGTTTACTGAGGTCATGTTACAGGCTAGAGCAGCATTAATGTTGAGTGAAATATCCCTTTTATTCTTCCCCAAACACTTATCCCTTCTATCTCTTGACTTCATCTAGCTCTTGCATCTTTTTTGAGACCAGTTCTCAGCTAAATTCCATGAGGACTCTATCCAAGCAGAGGGATGTGTTTGTGCATGTTTAACGTTGTGTAAAATGCCTGGTTTTTCCTTGTGATATTTTTGGTAAGCTTCCGTATATGTTTAATATTCATGTCATTCACCAATAAATAGCATCTGATGGAACTGCACTTTATATTTTTTGAGGGAGTACTGGAAAGAAAACAGCTTTTTCTCCAACCATGAAAAATACCTTTGTACTGTTGGACAGTGATAACACTGCTTCAACCTGACTTATAGTAAATACTGCCTGATGAAACTTTCCAACAAACTGCACTTGGCAGCCTCTTGAATCATCTGACAGATTTTGAACAGTCTCATCAAATCCACAAAGAATGCTTTAATAGTAGCTCAGAATATGCCATTTGTGTTTTGACATGTTTCACAGCAATACATGCTGCAGAAAGAACAACTGCTGTGGCCAAATTTGGTAAATGGTCTTATACTTGTATAGCGCCTTTCTACGCTTTTTACAGCACACTCAAAGCGCTTTCACATTATTCAGCCATTCACCCATTCGCACTCTCAAGCACTCAAGCATTCACACACCGGTGACATCACCGGGAGCAACTGGGGGTTCAGTGTCATGCTCAAGGACACTTCGATATATTGACTGGACAAGCAGGGAACCGAACCGCTAGTCCTCCGGTTAGTAAACGACCTGCTCTACCTCCTGAGCCACAGCCGCCCCCATTTGGTGTTAACAAGCTTAAAAAGGTGGGGCCACTAAAAAAATAATGAGCCATGTGGGTTGTTCCTCTACCAGCTGCCTCATCTGATATCTGAATTGATACCGATATCATGAACCTCCTAACAGTTTAGCTGTGTTCAGTTCATCATTAAATTCCATCAGCCTCAAGACAAACTAGTATTTACCACCAGCTGCTGACAGAAATCAGATTTTTCAAAAAGTGATGTTTCTGCATTGATATGTTAACCCTCCTTATGTATTTCTAGTCTGTATACTTCCCTCAGAAATGACCTGCCCTTGCTGCACCGCTCTGAAAAAACAACTTCATTGCAGTTATAAGATTCCTTTCTAACTTTGCAAGAAATGGAGACACGGTTACAGTATTTTAGTACAAAATTCCCCCTTTTTGTTGCTATCCATTCACCACAGCTCAGCAAGGAAACCCTGTCTTGGGAACATAAGAGGAAGCTTTGGAAGACAACCACTTAATTAGACTGCATCACTTAGGCCCCTGGTAATTTGATGAAACTTGACTTTAATGTATGTAGGAAAAAATCTAAACCACATAAACAGGATAAATTGAAATAATAATGATTTCAAAAAGTGATCTACAAGATAGTGTAGAATCAATTCCTGTACTGGATCAGGTACCTGCGGGGTAACCTGCAAAAATGAAAAAGTATGTAAAGAAGTTTATAATATTTCACTGATATGGGTAAAAATAGACTAAATGCAGGCAAGTAACAAATGAAATAAACATATAAAGAGATAAATAAATAAAGGTATAGCTTCTTTTAACCAACATAATATTATCAAGACTAAATAACTGATAATTTTTTGTGAATGTCTATTCCTTTGGCCCCTCAACTCACATCTGGCTAAATAACAGGATGTCACTCAGATATTGCCGTAGGCTATGGGGTCAGTGGATCTTAATGGATAACCTAAAAGTGCAAACAGATGAATGTGAAACTGTTTCACAATTCATCATCGAAGGCCATGACGGACGTATTGGAGAAATTCAGTGTGATTACGGACTGTGAGAACAATGTTATCAGCAGTTTTGCTGCTTGTAAAAAGCACCAAAAGGTGTTATTTCATAGTTACAAGCTAGGCACTTCATCACTATGAAAGAAGACAGCTGCAGGAGCACAGGTGCTGTGATTGCCTATTTAACCTACCTACCATGTCGCTTAAAATCTATTTTAATCATGAGTACAGGTTGGGTTGTGGTACCTATTTTAACAATTTGGGTCAAGTTTCATCCAGTGTTTTGGGAATTCGGGACGGGTGCAGGTTTGCAAAACTGGACTAGGATAATGCAGGATCCAGTTGATATTATACTGTAGTGAAACAAATATACCAGTAATCAAACTACCAAAAACCTCCAGGCTACTTAAAGTCATCCTGACTTCCCTGCAAAAAAACAATACTATCCTGGAACAACAGAAGTAGTTTTGAAACTTTTGAAAAAATATTCTACTAAGGTTGGGGTCATTTCGGGAAAAATCAATCCACTTTTGTGCAAAAAAATTATTTGCGCATGACAAGTGTTACCAGTGCTCGCAGGGACCAATCAGTGTACACACTGAGGCTAAGAAGTTATTACAGAGTATATTTTGTGATATATGTAACATTTTAATAGAGTTGTGACAGATTCAATTAACTGCAATAATAAAACACATCTTGGGTGTACTGACTTTTACAAGCTGATGGCAAAATAGATGCTATAATAGAATGAGCTGGTAGTGTGGGTCCAAATCTGTTACATAAACTCATGTACTATAGGTTAGGTAATCACAGGCTGAGTGAATTTGTTCTGATATTACTACAGTTAGGAATACACTGGCAATTATTTGAAGCTGACAAAAAGCCTCATTCTCTTCTACATACAGTAGGATACAGTGCCTTGCGAAAGTATTCGGCCCCCTTGAACTTTGCGACCTTTTGCCACATTTCAGGCTTCAAACATAAAGATATAAAACTGTAATTTGTTGTGAAGAATCAACAACAAGTGGGACACAATCATGAAGTGGAACGAAATTTATTGGATATGTCAAACTTTTTTAACAAATAAAAAACTGAAAAATTGGCCGTGCAAAATTATTCAGCCCCCTGCACTGTGATAGTCTCAGAGGTCTGTTTAAAGCGCAGAGAGCATCATGAAGAACAAGGAACACACCAGGCAGGTCCGAGATACTGTTGTGGAGAAGTTTAAAGCCGGATTTGGATACAAAAAGATTTCCCAAGCTTTAAACATCCCAAGGAGCACTGTGCAAGCGATAATATTGAAATGGAAGGAGTATCAGACCACTGCAAATCTACCAAGACCTGGCCGTCCCTCTAAACTTTCAGCTCATACAAGGAGAAGACTGATCAGAGATGCAGCCAAGAGGCCCATGATCACTCTGGATGAACTGCAGAGATCTACAGCTGAGGTGGGAGACTCTGTCCATAGGACAACAATCAGTCGTATACTGCACAAATCTGGCCTTTATGGAAGAGTGGCAAGAAGAAAGCCATTTCTTAAAGATATCCATAAAAAGTGTCGTTTAAAGTTTGCCACAAGCCACCTGGGAGACACACCAAACATGTGGAAGAAGGTGCTCTGGTCAGATGAAACCAAAATCGAACTTTTTGGCAACAATGCAAAACGTTATGTTTGGCGTAAAAGCAACACAGCTCATCACCCTGAACACACCATCCCCACTGTCAAACATGGTGGTGGCAGCATCGTGGTTTGGGCCTGCTTTTCTTCAGCAGGGACAGGGAAGATGGTTAAAATTGATGGGAAGATGGATGGAGCCAAATACAGGACCATTCTGGAAGGAAACCTGATGGAGTCTGCAAAAGACCTGAGACTGGGACGGAGATTTGTCTTCCAACAAGACAATGATCCAAAACATAAAGCAAAATCTACAATGGAATGGTTCACAAATAAACATATCCAGGTGTTAGAATGGCCAAGTCAAAGTCCAGACCTGAATCTAATCGAGAATCTGTGGAAAGAACTGAAAACTGCTGTTCACAAACGCTCTCCATCCAATCTCACTGAGCTCGAGCTGTTTTGCAAGGAGGAATGGGCAAAAATTTCCGTCTCTCGATGTGCAAAACTGATAGAGACATACCCCAAGCGACTTACAGCTGTAATCGCAGCAAAAGGTGGCGCTACAAAGTATTAACTTAAGGGGGCTGAATAATTTTGCATGCCCAATTTTTCAGTTTTTTTATTTGTTAAAAAAGTTTGACATATCCAATAAATTTCGTTCCACTTCATGATTGTGTCCCACTTGTTGTTGATTCTTCACAAAAAATTACAGTTTTATATCTTTATGTTTGAAGCCTGAAATGTGGCAAAAGGTCGCAAAGTTCAAGGGGGCCGAATACTTTCGCAAGGCACTGTATATAACCTATCAGTTGGTTGTATATGTATATAAGTGATAGCAAATGTATAATTAGAATTAATGTATGGCCAAGTATGTTACACACACAAGGAATTTGTTTCCAGTACAGAACCAATGGCAACCATTTGCGGCGCCAACTCAGCCGATGGCTCTAACCATCGGGGGCAACGGGGGGGTTCAGTGTCTTACCCAAGGACACTTTGAATGCCCGCACTGAGATTCGAACCTTCAACCTTGTGGTTGGGAGACAACTGCTCTACCCACCACACCACGGTCGCATGTGGCTTCACATGTCTCTACATGGACTTGGATTCCTAGAAACCCTGGCCTGCTTATCAACATCCTGTCTGAACTCTGCTCACAGCATTTACAGTCACTGGTATCCAGTGGCCCATGACATAATCCATATACATGGAATGTGTATAAGAAATAAATCCTATAGCCACACTAAATGCTTTACAACAACTTTGAGCCTGGCTCAAAATGTCTGCCATTTCATTTACTTCAATATTTTGTGTACTTTGCTGTTTGAGCGCCCCCTTTTCAGAATGCTAATTTTCACACAAGTATTAATGCAACAGCTATGCAACTAAAGGCTTTATTCTATTATAAAGCCTTGTCCGGTTCTTTCAAACCAGGAACTCAGAGGGATGACTCAGACCACTTGAGTATATAAAAAATATAACCGTGCTGGTTTATTCAAAGAGTCACAGGCAAGAATTAACATTACATTTCCAGAGATCTTCCACCCCCCAGGCTGCCCAAGCAGCCCGGAAGCAGAAAAGACCCCGAAACTAGAATTGCTATACAATCTCATCACTTAGTTGGCTCGCCCCCTCCTCCACAGAAATGTCAACCGAGACGTCTCTCTCTCACCAGCTTTGCAGCTGGCTATAACGTTAGCCAAAACATTAGGAAAAGTCAAGGTGTGTGGCTGTTGTTTTCGTGGTGTGTATCTAAAACAATTTGACATAACATTACACATTAAGACAAATATTATGGTCACTTTTACCGTCATAATAACATTTATCCCTGACTGCAGCCTTTCTCTGCTTTAACTAACCTTGCATTTAACAGCCTGAGGAAGACATCCTGGCTACACTAACATCTTCTAATACAACAGATCTCTAATCAATATCTATCTAACTAAGAAATTACCTAACA
>NW_018128274.1:202210-214724 GCF_001952655.1 Monopterus albus | reverse complement strand
AGAATTGCTATACAATATCATCACTTAGTTGGCTCGCCCCCTCCTCCACAGAAACGTCAACCGAGACGTCTCTCTCTCACCAGCTTTGCAGCTGGCTATAACGTTAGCCAAAACATGAGGAAAAGTCAAGGTGTGTGGCTGTTGTTTTCGTGGTGTGTATCTAAAACAATTTGACATAACATTACACATTAAGACAAATATTATGGTCACTTTTACCGTCATAATAACATTTATCCCTGACGGCAGCCTTTCTCTGCTTTAACTAACCTTGCATTTAACAGCCTGAGGAAGACATCCTGGCTACACTAACATCTTCTAATACAACAGATCTCTAATCAATATCTATCTAAGAAATTACCTAACACAACCCTCTCCAAACATCAGACACATACGTTTCTAAAGGGAACCACCATCTCACTTCCCCGTATTCCAGGCCAGATCATCACTCCACCTCATCCTTGCTGACATCACACTCACAACCATCCTGAATTCCATCCATCTAGACCATCCAGTGTAGCACAGCATTCATCGATCAATAAAACAGCTGGAAAATTAGTCTTCATGTATTCCAGAACACACTGCAAATGTTTCTCTTTGTGAGCTTTAGTTAGGGGTGGCAAAAATGCAGCTTTATGCACAACTGCTGAGTGCTGGAGGATCCTGCATTGATGGGTTCTTTCAAGCTTAACAATGGCTTTTTTTATAGGTGCCCTTTAATACTATACATCTGCTTGACGAACATTTCATAATAAGCCTTTATCTGACCAGATTCATCTGTGCTCTGAATCGCTCATAAATCTTTTCACAGTTTGATGATCTTTCCTCTGCTGTCATGAAATATCAGTGGTTTTCATGCCCTTTTGCAAGGAGTTGCATTATTTCACTGTTTCCATCTTTACACAGCTCTTTCTTCTTCCCCATGCTGCATGAGACAAATTAATAAGTGTTTGAGATTGATACCAGTTATCCAGCAATATGTGATGAATAAAGTAAAGCAAGCACTTTACAAGGAAAATCAAATTTTACTGAAATACTAGTGATACGTCTCTTGCATAATACTTTGGAGAGAGAGGTCTAGTTGTAACAGTTAACAGTAAACCTGTTTGTAATATCATTATAACAAAGTTTGTACTTTAATATTTTGTATTTATTATTTAAGATTAATAATTTATGATATGATAAGGCAGTTTTTATGAGACTGAATTCATGAGACTGTTTTGAATACTCAATTTGCACCTACAGAGTTTATCACTGTTGTGTTGCTGGGATAATTTAGCACCACAGTGACAAACAGTCTCTTCTGTCATCTCAATGTGATACACTAGCTGATAGAGAGGCTTCATTCTTTGTCTGGGGTGAAGAACAGACTTGTCTTGTTTTTGATAAAAATACAAACATATGCCTTATTGAATTACACTTACAGTACAAGTAAATGCATGCAGTTTTGCTGTTCTTGTCTATACATCAGGCACATGGGATCCTAACTTGAAAAAAGATCCTAATGAAAAAAGTACATTTCTAACAGTGTAATGTACTTACAGTCAAGGAAACACCACTTTGGAGATAATCTCTGTGAGGAAAGAATCTTTGGCTTGGCTGCATCCTCCTGAATGACAAACAGAACAGTTAGATTACTGTATTGCCATAACTAGCTGGCAGTCAGCTCAGCTGAAACGTGAAGGAGCAACAAGCTAGCAAATTGGTTCAGTGAGAAGAAGCAGATGGTTGGAAGAGGGGCTTGATTTCCTTGGTTAAGATACCCAGGGCTCAGAATCAGAATCAGAATACGCTTTATTGGCCAGGTGTGTCGGACACACAAGGAATTTGACACTGGTACATCGGCTCTCAATGTGCATGTACATATCCCCATGCAAGGGGCAAGTAAACAGAAAACCAACATAAGGCTGTGTAATAGCACAATAAGCAGTATAAACAGGCAGTAAACAATGCAGACAGACAAAGGAATGCTCATTGTGAAATGAGATAAATAGGAATAAAAATAGAGTACTTAAAAAATAAAGACCTGTATGGATCTGTATAGTCTGTACATTTACAGGTATTGCACTGAGGGTTATTGTCCAGTCATACTGTCATGGGTCAAGTGTTCATCAGAGTGACAGCCTGGGAGAAGAAACTGAACTTGTGGCTGGTTGTCTTGGTGTACAGTGACCTGTAACGCCGTCCAGAGGGGAGGAGTTTGGACAGATTATGTCCTGGGTGTGAGGGGTCTGCAGTGATCCTCTCCACTCTCCTTTTGACCCATGAGGTGTACAGGTCCTCCATGGAGGGCAAGCTTGCACCAATGACCTTTTCTGCAGTCCTGACTGTCCGCTGGAGTGTGTACTTGTCCTGTTTGGTTGCTGAACCAAACCAGACAGTGATGGAGGTGCAGAGAACAGACTTGATGATTCCTCTGTAGAACTGTATCAGCAGCTCCTGAGGCAGGTCAAACTTCCTGAACTGGCGCAGGAAGTACATCCTCTGCTGTGCCTTCTTGATGATGGTCCTGATGTTGGACGTCCACTTCAGGTCCTGGGACTTTACTGCTGATACAGTGCTGCCAAGTACGACGAGGGGGGGTGTGGTGTGGGGGCTCTTCCTGAAGTCCACTGTCATCTCCACTGTTTTGGGCATGTTCAGCTCCAGATTGTTGTGGCTACACCACAGGACCAGCTGCTCAACCTCCCATCTGTAGGCTGACTCATCACTGTCTCAGATGAGACCAATGACCATTGTGTCATTTGCAAACTTTAGGAGCTTGACAGAGGGGTCCTTTGAGATGCAATCGTTGGTGTAGAGTGAAAACAGCAGTGTGGAGAGCACACATCCCTGAGGGGCGCCTGTGCTTATTGTCCGGGTGCTTGACATGGTTTTCCCCAGCCTCACCTGCTGCTTCCTGTCTGTCAGAAAGCTACTAATCCATTGATAGGTGGGGGCAGGCACAGTGAGCTGGGTGATAGGTGGGGGCAGGCACAGTGAGCTGGGTCAGTTTGGAGTGGAGGATGTCTGGGATGATGGTGTTGAATACCAAGCTGAAGTCCAGAAAAAGGGGCCCGTGCATAGGTCCCTGGGGAGTCGAGCTGTTGCAAGATGTAATGCAGTGCCATGTTAACTGCACTGTCCACTGCCCTGTTTGCCCGGTAGGCAAACTGCAGGGGTCCAGCAGGGGGTCTACAATGTCCTTCAGGTGGGCCAACACCAGTTTTTCAAAGGACTTCATAACTACAGATGTCAGGGTGACAGGTCTGTAGTTGCTCTGTCTACTGATGGAGGTCTTCTTGAGGACTGGGATGATGGTGGAGCGTTTGAAGCGGGAGGAGACTTCACACAGCTCCAGTGACCTGTTGAAGATGAGTGTGAAGATGGAGGCCAGCTGATCAGCAAACACTTTCAGGCAGGAGGGGGTCACACCGTCTGGGCCTGGTGCCTTTCTGATCCTTTGTTTTTTAAAGAGGCCACGCACATCCTTTTCACAGATCATTAGAGGTGGGGGGCTGGAGGGAAGGGTGGTGATGGTGAGGGGGCAGTGTTGTTTGACAGACCTGCAGTAGTTATGTGTTTGGCCAGGAGCTGTTGTGTGCCATCGTTTCTTCCAGATCCCGTAGATTGCAGCTGCACCTCTGATCAGAATGTCCATACAGCATTCTTCATTGACAAAAATCGGAGAAAGGTAGTTCGATGTGGGGTATCTGATATTTAACAGGTCTTCTCTGATAAAAGTGTTAGGTATTTTTAGTCAGATAGATATTGGTTAGATACTTGATGTATTAGAAATGTTTAGTGTAGACAGGATGTCTAGCTCAGGCTGTTAAATGCTTAGTCATGCTCATGAGTTACTGTAGGTTGCTTATGGTCAAGGATAACTAGATAGAAAGTTGATGACTGTTAGAGGACAGGATGTTTAATGTTATTATTCTGACGTGTATAACTGTAGCCATAGCCATAATATTTTCTTATGTTTAATGTCATGACATGTCACTAGAGGTCGTGTTAGAATGTTTTAGCTACACACCACATAATCAACAGACAATCACACATTGATTTTTCTTCATGCTTTGACTATTGCTCTGGCCAGCTGCAAAGCTGGCACCGGGAGACGTCACGGTTTGGCGTCTCTCTGTGTAGAATGGGGTTAGCCCGAAGTGATATAATGTATAGGCCTGTTGTGGTTCGGGGTCTTTCATCTTTCAGCTGCCTGCGTGCATGTTGGAGGTGCAAGATACCTGAGCATGTAATGTTGATTTTTACCTGTGTTCATTGAATAAATCAGCACTGTTTTGAAGTTACTTGGACTGCTTCGTCTCTCAGAGTTAGCGTGGTGAAAAGTACCGGGTCCCAACAAAAGTAATCTGGGATGGGTTTAAAAAGACAGAGAAAACAAAGAAAAGCAACAAACACAAGAAAGCGCAAGTAACCAAGGCTGCCATCGTTGGCGCCATCTTCCTGATATCTCTGTTTTCCTGCAGGCATAATGCCAGCACCTAGGGCAAATGCAGTTCATATCATGAATTGTATATAAAAGATTGACAAGCCCACTGTGACATCACCCACTGGTTTTCTGAGGAGTGGTTTTGACGTTCAAGCCTGACCATTGCCATATTGGCAGTGCTTCACTATGCCAAAACGCGGCTAATCCAAAAATTGGCAAAGATGTGGTGCATGAATGGTGCTCTCTAGACAGCTAGCGGCCAGTCACCTGTGGCAGGACCCTCCCTTCAAAGTGGCCACACCCTTAATTAATGCATAACATTTAACCCCAGTATAATTTAAACAGGCAAGTTGTGTAAAAATTTGATTCAGCATAGAAGTTAAATTTTTAAAAAAGGAATCAGATTATTAAATTCAGTTTCAATCAGCTTGGAAATCTCAGAAGTATGCTGCGTGTATGGGATCTTGTGAAAGCTGTCCACACCTTCACATCCGCTAGCCTCATTACTGCAAGGTTTGAGGTTTGGTATCATTCAGACCTATTTTCATCCAGTCTCCAATTAGTTGAGACTGCTGCAGCAAGACTTTTAACAAGATCAAAAAAGAAAAACAGACAGCATATTATAGTGCGGCTCCTGCCTCGCTGCTCCAGCTCCCAGTGGAGTCTAAAAACCTTCAGTTATCAATTTGATGCTCATTTTGGAGGCTATGTCATCTTTAGTGTTGCTGAGTAGTGACAATACATTGTAATGACATTACTTACTTCAACTCCGTTCTCCAGTAGCAGTTGGTTTTATATTGGCAGCCAGTTGCAGTGTTTTTCCTCATTCTGTTACTATTTGAAGTTTTTCATCAAAGGTGCATTAAATAATTACATATTTTCAGCTGTTACAAGGTCTAGAGAGACTCAAAACAAACTGACACATCCTGTTTCCTATCAAAAATGCATGTAGCCACCAGTTCAAAGCTACCATTAGCAGACTAATGAGCCCCAGCTCTAGGCACTACAGCATGCCAAGTGACAAGGTTGACAGTGATGGAACAATAAGGGCTAGCAAAGCACTAACATTACACAAAGCTCGAATTTCTCCCTAAAGTAAATTCATACCAAAAGTAAAATCATAACCATGTTAATGTTACCAAAACAAGTGTGCTAGCTGTGTTAGCTTTAGATGTTAACACATTCAGAAATACGAACAACACATCTGAACCAAATTTGAGTTCTCTGGTTGCTTTCTACACTCTCTGTCACAAGGTCCAAACCAGTCTTAACCCTGGTTTTTGCTTTTTCTTTGTCCCACTGTCCCAAAATGCAGCTTCTTCATTTGGTAGCCACTGTTTTGAACTTTTAGTTGCTGAGACCTCCTCCATGGCTGGCTGTTTGAAATGACTACTCACAGTTCAAAAAACGCCTCTTATAACCTTCTCTGGGAGGCAGGTGACTACTCACAGTTCAAAAAAACGCCTCTTATAACCTTCTCTGGGAGGCAGGTAGTGCCAATATCTGGACCATCGACTGTAAAACCCATGGACAGTCTAAGAGCTCCAAGAAGTGAAGCCACAAAAACCTGATCACCCCCTGGTGGCTCATTGCAGTACAGATCATAAATCCCACCTCGTCCGTGTTAGCAGATGGAACATGAGCCACAATAAAAGCACAAATTAAATAAATTTTCCCCAAAGGTCAGTCTTGTGTTTACTGGTAGATATTAACATACTGACGTGTGTATAAGTGGCCATTTTTCTGGTAAGTTTGTTTAATAAGTGATTTGATGATATAAAATGAGGTGCATTTTTGTTATTTGGCAGCTTTGATTGGTAGTCTGATGCTGTCACTCCACTTCTGGTCATTACTGCAATTAATGTGGTTGCAAAAAAGCAAGACAGCAGCAACCATATTCATGATACGCATTTTGGCTTCATGTTTGCATAGTGGATGGAAATGGTGACACCATGTCCATTGTATACAGTATATGTCAGTGGTCTGGGCAAACTATCAAATCAGAGGGTAGAGAAGATGGAATAACAACAGAAGGGCTGTAAGCAGCAGGATGTTATGGAGGGGGGTTGTATAGCTGAGAGACATCAAGTCCTTTCCCACTTTCACTTGATTTATCAAACAAATCTTAGTTAAATCACCTTTAATTGTCTAAGTGAAATGATACTGTGATCTGAATGTTAAATCTGCACACTGGCCTCTCTAAATTTTAAAGAAAATCAGTGGTGGCCTGGCACCTTCAGTGCAATTCAGAATAACCAATTTAGTTCAGCTTTGCAGAAAAGGGACCGAATGTAAAATGTTGGCTTCCAATAAATGTGACAAGCAAAACAAGCCATAGAAAATAAATTATATTCCTTTCAAACTGCAGATCTTGCAAACAGGCTGTGACAGAAAGGCTGGCTTCAGTAAACACCTCTCCTGTTCTACTTCTATGCCTTTGTCTGTATTTATCTATGTCTGCTGTCTTGAGCCAAGTAAAATGCATGCAGCAAGGCTTTTACAGCAAACCTACAGACACTGAATCAAAAGCTGAACTTCTCTTTTCTTCTTCACCTCCTTTCTTCTCCATTCACTCATTTTCAACTCCTTACACATAAAGTTGTTGAGCTCCTGCTCTCTTATGGTGAGATTTAGTAAGCCTTCTGTACCAGAGTCAGTGGTGTTACCCACTGAGCTATCCTGTCTGCAGGCTCCAAGTACAAGATCTACAGAGGCCGGGGTCTACCATACCAGACAGAACCCTAGGTGCAGGCTGTGCAAAGATGCTCCTGAGACAATCCAGCAAATAACAGCGGGGTGCAAAATGCTAGCAGGCAGGGTATACGTGGAACGCCATAACCAAGTGGCTGGCATAGTGTACAGAAACATTTGTGCTGAGTACAGGCTGGAAGTCCCAAAGTCAAGATGGGATACACCTCCAAAGGTGGTTGAGAATGACCAAGCTAAGATCCTGTGGGACTTCAAGATACAAACTAACAAACTGGTAATGGCCAACCATCCAGACATAGTAGTGGTGGACAAACAGAAGAAGACGGCCGTAGTAATAGATGTAGCAATCCCAAGCGATAGCAACATCAGGAAGAAGGAACACGAGAAGCTTGAGAAATACCAAGGGCTGAGGACATAGCAGTGGTGGACAAACAGAAGAAGAAGGCCGTAGTGATAGATGTAGCAATCCCAAGCGATAGCAACATCAGGACAGGCTGTGACCTCCAAACTGAGAGAGTGGCTCCAACAGATCCCAGGAAAAACATCTGAGATCTCTGTCCAGAAGAGTGCAGTGCTATGAACAGCTAAGATACTGCGCAGTACCCTCAAGCTCCCAGGCCTCTGGTAGAGGACCCAAGCTTGAAGGAAGGAAAGAAAGTAACCAAGGAAATGGTAATGTAGCTAACATGTACTGAATTAGCTAAACTACATTAGCCAAGGAAGCTAGTTAGTTACAAAGTTACAAAGACTGTTAGCGACCAGCCACAAACACTGCTTCCAATGGATTGTTAAATACTAAGCATATGTGGGCAGACTGGATTCAACACTAACCTTCATCAGGGTTTGCATAATTCTTTCTGTTAATATTATGAAAATATCAATCATTATTTAACCTGACATGTATTACAGACAGTAAGTTTCCACCATGAATAGATTCTTCAAACTGGAAAAAAATACCGAAGAGTTTTAACTCTCACATAATGCAAGCCTGGAGGTCTATTAGTTCAGATTGTGAAACAGTACATGGTGATTATTTCTAAAATTCTGATGAAATTGTAACTATTTTTTATTATTTTTACTTATGTGATAAAGCAAGTCCTACTATAAAAACTTTGGGTTAATTCACAGCTACAGATTTTTCTTATTTCACTGTACAATGTACAAATGTACAATTTTCACTGTACATTTTCCATGTATTTTAGAAATACAGGAAAAATCTAAAATAAATTCTGTAAACTAGATTTTTTTTAATAGTAGTGTCTTAAACTGTGGTCAAAGTGCTGAAAATGGTCTTTTTCAACAGGTTGAGACTGCTGAAGTAAAAGCTCTACATGGGGCAACTTATCCCGACTAAAGAAAATGTGTTTTTGATAGTTAATGGTAAAACAAACATCATAAATCATTGATGTGATTGCATGGTTGCTATGCAGCACCAAGTCTGACAACAACTCATAAGCTGTCTTCTTAGTATTAGTGGTCTAACCAATATAGAAGCAGGATAGTGTTGTTAAAAATAACATTCCAGAGCTGAGCAATACTAATAAAATTAAAAAGCTCACTAGGAAATGTACCATACCATACCATATCAACTTTATTTATAAAGCACTAAAAACAACCAGAGTGGACCAAAGTGCTGTACATTGGAATAAAACAGTATAAATTATGTCTAGTAATAATACAAATCACCTTTAGGAAAAATGTATTTGTACTGAATTCTTAGTTTGGCTCACACCCCATCTGCTAAAATGGAGGGGGTGGGGTTTATGACCTATATTGCAACCAGCCACCAGGTGGCTACTGATTTCTGGTGGCTTCACTTCTGGGAGCTGTCACGTCACCCATCTTTATATACAGTCTAAGGGCAAGGAGCCTGAGCATTTAAGGCTTTAAGATATAAGGTTGGTGATTTTCTGTTTTGTTATTTTCCATGAATTTCATACAAACCAGCAATGAATTTTGTGTACTCCCTGTAAGATCTGTGAATTTATAAGCTCATTTGGCTCACTGGTCTGTGTTGTAGACCTCCATTGTTGTCAAAAATCTATTAAAAAACACTAGTGAGTCACATCAGTGCACAGGGTGACGTTCTTCCTCACAAAAACATAAGGCACATCTTTTTTTCAAAACATATCTTCAAAGGCTAAGGATGGCAGTCACCTTTACTGAAATAAGAAGGGGTCATTTGCATTATGTTCATGACCAGTACTCTGCTAGCCTCTCATGCTATAGCATCATGCAGAGTTGACTCTTTCTAATTTTCTAACATACAGTAGATATTGGACTTGATTTTATTAAGACAGGACATAATAAATTACACATCAGAGTAAACAGGCTTTATCAGGACATAGAATGAGTGGAGGGAATGAAAATCATTATTATGTCTGCACATGATTTGCCCCAGGAGTAGCATGTACAGTATATAGTAAATAAACAGGAACCCAGAATAGAGCCCTGAGGGAGTCCACAACCTTTGAACACAGCTTTTGATTTACTGATACTTGTAACATTCGTGTGTAGCATATCCACAAGTTGTGCAGCATGGAAACACCCCATGCGATTGGCTTCACATTAAAGGCCTGCACTGTGAGCAGCAACATTTGGCCCTCTCACACATCTCAGTCAATGGCTGCTTGTACTTGAAGTCAAACTTGGACCGTGTCAGCATTCTTTGAGACCAGACAGTAGTCATTCTTTCACTCCCCCTTCTTTTCATTCTTTTTATCCTTGACTGAGACTTAGAGCGCTTTGGAGAACTTTTTTCACACTGTGCCTGTCCACTCAAATGAGTCCATTGTGTCCAAAAACATCCAGCCCAGGAGCTCAGATGCAGAGGGGAGCAGGGCACAGCTCTGAAGAACTGAACCCTGCAGTCACACACGCTCGTGAAATGTAGTGTGTCAACTCCACTGGGGATGTGCCAAGAAGCATCCATATAGGCCCATATTGTGTGCTGAACAGGGTTGTGAAATAATGGTCTGAACGGAGCACTTTCCCAAAGTAAAAGAAAATTTGTTTCCTGTTCCCATGGTAACATGGTAATAACCCACTTTGGAACTTTCTTTCCTTAGTAATACTTTGAATTGGGGGAGGGATTCTGGGAGAAATTACTGAGCGGAAATGTGGGTGGTGATGGGGAAGAAGCGGAGAGAGCGACAAAGAATGTCCGAGTACTGTATGTGAAACAAAGAAACAGGGGTTGTAAAAGAAAGTGATTAGACAGCATACAGTACATTCACTATTGTGTGTGTGTGTACATGTAATGTGCATCTGAACTGTAGCCTCTTTGAAAATGTAAAGGCACTTCAGAAAGTGAGTTATATTATAGAAGATTAAGTATTCTTTTAACAAAAGCCATATGTGTCGGATACTGGCTTTTCAATGTTTTCAAAATGCTACTCCTATTCTCTGAATGCTCATATAATACTCAGCTGCTACTCCCACCCTATAGCACTTTTCCAAAACTGACACACCCTTCATGAGCCTTTTTTTTCAACATCTTACAAATCCTTTGTAGAAGTTAGTATACACACAGTTTGCCAAGGAAAACAGGCATTTCCTATTCAGAATTCTCCCTCCTGCACAAGAATCAGTCTTCTTCTGTAGGATATGTCTCTAGATCCTTAACACGCCCCCATCCTTCACATCTAAATTATTCCATTACACCCACTATCTGACCTAACTTTGTCTGAGAGCCCAGACTCTCCACCTTGACTCATTGCATATGACTAAAAATATATGTCAATATGCTAAAGCAAAACTGATTAGCTTAACTGGTCACAGCAACATAACTGTTTAATTCAATAAATGTTGTATGCCTTTCTGAGAATCTTTTTAATCTCTAACCCTTAACCATACTGCATTTGATGCCTAAACCCAACCACACACCGGACGCAGGATGCAAACTCTTATCTAGAGTGTTAGTTCTTGTGTTTATACGCACACCATCTACCTTAGCTAACCCCCTGTGCAATGCAAGAAACCAAAACATATTTGGTGTAACCTGTTAGTAGTAATTTTTAGTAATTACATGTCAGATAGTTCATGTGGGCTTTCTGGAAACCTTTGCAGTGTGAGATAGTGTTGATGACAAACACTGACCAAAGTTATGCAGTAATTGTTAAATTCATATATGACTGTGATAAAGAGAATATTGTTGACATAAATGTACACACACCTCCCTTGCTTTTTAATGTCACTGGGCACAGGCTTTATGTCAGGGTCTCAGTTGCAGAAAACAAAATCTTTTTGTTGGACATGTTATTACTTGTCATTTGGTTGAAATATACTGTATGAGGGATACATTTTTGTTACATAGAGTCCTGATGAGGATCCCATTCAGACGCTAAGACGTATTTGCCTATTCTTCAGTCTTTAATCTAGTTTTAACTTCACCTTTTCTGACTTCAGATCATTCATCTTGTAAGTTTTATTCATTTTTGCTTTTTTCACATTGTTAAAACATCTGAAATCAACAGGAACATAACCTTGTTACAACATACAGTATGACAGAATTGTGACTCCCTAGCTGCACCCTTTGTTATTTTTTCCAGTGCTCCATATCCAATGTCTGACCTCACTCCACCCAGACCAGTGACCTCTGACCTCATCTTTCATCTGTGCATCTATCTGCTCCTTATCTCCAGTGAACTTAGAGCCTTTCGACAGTGCTGATTCAACCTGTGGTATCCATGTGGTAATTTAGGTTTACAGCTGTCATACTTTGTCACATTTTACTTTCACCTGTCCCTTTCCATTTGCAGCCTCTTTAAACATACAGAACCTTGATTAAAACCCTCATAAAAGCTTAACAAGTTCTTCTGTATCATCTTGGCCTTCCTGGCCTTATCTGCCCTCATGTATACCGGACCACTTAAACCCTGGCTTTATGGAGTCAACCAGCAGTTATTCTTTTCATCATACTGACACAGTTTTTGGTTTAACAGGTACAAAGAGCAACACCCTCTAACACTGACTCTGCTCCTGTTGTTTTCACACACATGGGAAAGCATTTACACAGGCATTTCCCAATACCAGATGGTCTCATAGCAGGTCAGTGACTCAGCACTGTCTGCAGTGGGCCACTGCACCTGACAGGAATGTTCCACACACCTGTAAATTGTCTGCACGCAAGTGTTGTTCATCTGTGTGCACCCCAATGAGTAATCATGACATTCTTTGTGCCTTTCCAATCCCACAATGGCATTGTGAGCTTTCTGGTGTGTGCTGCATATTCTCACATCCAGTCAGAGGTGTCACATATATGATATTGTTGAGTGAGTAAATGACTGAGAAAGCTGTGACTGAAAGCTGTTGTGTCAGAGGGAGTTTTCATGGATGCCTGTTCTACTGAAATTCCCTAAAAAGCCTCCAGTTAAT
>NW_018128274.1:199689-201435 GCF_001952655.1 Monopterus albus | reverse complement strand
CAGCCAACAGGATCCAAAGAACGCCATAAGGTGTGGAGGCCAGCAACCGGGGTAAACCGAGCCAGAGAGGCCAAGGAAAGGCCCGCCAAGGAGGCCTTAAGCCTTACCAATTGTCCCCCACGCCTGCCATGACGTCTCCTCCTCCTCCTCCAGAGTGGAAAAGCTGGAGCACGGCAAAGGTGAGCAGGTATTTCAGATAAAAACGAAGGCAGAAACTTGTGTCCGTGATAGTCAGTCTGCACTAGAGTTGGAACACCCAAGCGAAGATTCAGCAAAGTTTGGCGATCGTATGACAGTAAAGAGTCCCCATTCTGGATGAAAAAATAACAATACAGCATAAAAACACACCAAATTAGGAGCGGTAGACGGCAGGCCGTGCACACTTGTGCCATCTTGAACCCCCCTTCAGCAACACAACAACGGCAAATGTAGGCTGTGAGTACATAAAAAGAACAGAACACAGTGCCTCTGACTAAAAACCACACGTTCAACGGCTACATTCACAATCACTGCATTTATAGGCGCTTAATTAATAGGATTAGCTCTGCTTTTCAGCAGTGTGCTGATATACAGTAGGTAGCATCATGAAAATCAGAAACACGTTTCTTTTGTAGGTTGAGGAATTAAGACAGTTAAACTCTGCTGGATTAAACCTGATTACATGGCTATTTCAGCATCAATGCTGTTGTGCACGTCCACAAGCTTGTGTCACTGGACCTGCACTTATGCATGTCAGTGGAAGAATAGCTTAAAACAATCTTAGAATCACTATAGATAGGGATACTGATGTTCACTTTGCAGTGTGTATTTTACCAGGAGTTTCTGATACTTGAATGGCTCTGAAGGCTCAGATAGTAATAATGGTCTTTGCTGCGCCCTTTCCTCAGTCCTGCCCTCCTTGCTGGTTTCTTTCTATCCCCCCTCACATACACTGCCTGTCCTTTCTATTATGGTAACACACTTAAGCTAAGCAGCCAGTAGGAAGCAACAGCTGGGGATTTACACATTAATATCCAAAAAACATCCCTTATTAACTTAAAAAGTGACTAACAACATAAGTGTACAGAGATGAATTTGTATGGTATTTTTCTACGAAGCAGATAATTGAGTGCTCCAACTGTTTAGATTAAAGTTTGACCTACATGTCCAAACCCAATCTGGACCTGAACATCATCTCTAAATTTCTGTCCAAACCTGATCCAAACTCTTGTGTTCTAATGGGTCCCATTGAGCTTGGTTCAGGTATCCACACTATAGAGCTGATATATTCATGTTATGTATATTTAATGTAATGGGGGTTGAGTAGCTTGGGGTCCCAGGACAGAAACACTCATGTGAAGGGATGGCACAGTCTAAAAAAAGCTTGGGAAACACCACTTATCTTCACCTCCTCATGTGAATCTATTACTTGTGGTGACTCCTTTCTCATGTTAGGTATTTTTAGTCAGATAGATATTGGATAGATACTTTATGTATTAGAAATGTATAGTGGAGATAGGATGTATAGTTAGACTATTAAATGCTTAGGCATGTTTATGAGTTTCTACAGGGTACATCTGGTCAAGGATACTAGAGAGAAGTGTTGATGACTGTCAGCAGACAGGGTGTTTAATATTATTATTACGACGTGCATAACTGTAGCCTTAGCCATAATATGTTCTTATGTTTAAGTCACGACATGTACTAGAGGTCGTGAGAATGTTTTTAGCTACACACCACTTAACCAACAGACACACACATTCACAC
>NW_018128274.1:197933-198992 GCF_001952655.1 Monopterus albus | reverse complement strand
GTAGTAGCAGTTGTCTCCTCTATTTTCCCATTTCCTTTTTAATTTCCCTCCGGCTGGAGCAGAGGCAGAGACTCCTCTCAACCAAACAAATGACTCTCTGATACATACACACATGTGATAACTGGCACAGGGAAGGTTTTGCTGTTCTCGTGTGGGGGGATAACTGTACAAAAGGCTTTTGTGAGAATTCGTTGTGGAGTTAACGTGCCTTGTACAGCAGTGTAAAATTCCGGGTGGGAATAGAATTAGTGGGAAAAAATTGCATCAGTTTGCATCAGTTAGGGTGACTGCTTGTCCTGTTGAGATAAAATGGTGAAATTGATTGGGAATCAACCCCCAGAAATTGTGCGCAGAAGGGGTTAGCCTTCTGTAGAAGATTCACAGTTTGATCAGTCTCACCGGGCCAAGAGTCTCTCATAAAGGACAGCGTCACGTGTGGCATATTAATATTTCATGATGGCTGACTGTGATGTGATCTAGGACTGGAAAAATTGCAAATCAGGCACATTGGGTGCTATCTTGTATCGATTGTTGAACAAATGGCTTGGCACACAGAGTTTAAACCAACATTGTAGTGAAACAGATAGATTTGTACGTTGGACTCCAAAAATGGGTCAAATGGGTCTGTTTGGGTCCTATGACAAGGCCCCACCAGCAGATGGGGCTGTAAAACATTAAAGTTCATTAAACAGGCTGCTCGCCTGACTGCACAGGCACGTCTCTGCCATAGGACAGCGAGTTTGTTACAGAGGCACAAAACAGAAGCTAAACTTAAACAATGTGAGACATTTCTGCAAGACTGTGTCTGTTTTCTGGGCGAGTTTGAAAAAATCCAGAGAGCCACATTGAGTGTTAGAACAGCGCATGTCCCTGATACTTCCTCCTGTGACACGAGGGGACACACACCCTCTGCTCCTCCTCCTCACACACAAGCTGCAGAGGAAGACAGAGAGGAGGCAGACTTTCAAAATAAAGCTCACCACCAAATGCCATTACTTTCTTTTTCTGATACTGAACACAGTGGTTCATCATTAGTTGTGATTAAAGGAGGTATTTTAA
>NW_018128274.1:186509-195184 GCF_001952655.1 Monopterus albus | reverse complement strand
TTTTGTTAGGTATTTTTAGTCAGATAGATATTGGATAGATATTGTATGTATTAGAAATGTTTAGTGGAGATAGGATGTCTAGTTAGACTGTTAAATGCTTAGTCATGCTCATGAGTTTCTACAGGGTGCATCTGGTCAAGGATAACTAGAGAGAAGAGTTGATGACTGTCAGCAGACAGGGTGTTTAATATTATTATTACTACGTGTATAACTGTAGCCTTAGCCATAATATGTTCTTATGTTTAAGTCACGACATGTACTAGAGGTCGTGAGAATGTTTTTAGCTACACACCACTTAACCAACAGACACACACATTCACACGTTGATTTGCTTCATGTCTTGACTACTGTTATGGCCAGCTGCCGAGCTGGCAACAGAGACGTCTCGGTTGACGTTTCTGTGTAGTATGGGGCTAGCCCAACCGAGGTGATATAATGTATAGGCCTGGTGGACTCAGGGTCTTTCATCTTACATCTGCCTGCGTGCAGTATGGAGGTGCAAGATACTTGAGCGTGTAATGTTAATTTTACCTGTGATCCTTTGAATAAATCAGCACTGTTTTGAAGTTACTTGGACTGTCTCATCTCTCAGAGTTAGCAATGGTAATAAGAACCATATCCTGCACTCATGAGGTCAAAAAAAAAGACTAACAAACTGCCATAAAATCTCTTGAGGAGTCTGGAACATACAGCTGGGTGTACAGAGCATGTGATCCAAGACCAGATATAAGACCAGATATTAAAAACTGCATTCCATCTTCTGCCAAAACTGGTTTCATTCTATTATGATGCTGGTCCTTAACCATGATGGAAACAAAAAACAATGGACAAAGCCATTATAGTATGTGTAATATTGTGCATTGTATTATATGGCAGGTATTACTGTGATCCAGTCTTCTACAACTGAGAGAGAAAACGCAGTAAATTATATGCATTTATATAGGTTAATTGAGGTGAGTTTAGTCAGTTGTGTGGTTTCAGGTCTGCTTTTATAAACTATAGAAATGAAAAAAACAGCAGAGCCTTTTGCTTTTGAAAACAATTCAGGTTGCATAGGCCAACATGCTATAACAGCACAGCAGCCTCATCACCTCCAGCACACATGTGAGGGTGGCGGTATGGCATCCCAGGAGCAAAAAAGAAAAACAGGGGGCTTCAAAGAATCTAAAAAAAAAAAAACTCATCTTTGATTTATACTGACCACTTTATAGTTATGCTTTAAAGTAAAATACTGTTAATCATGTTCTAGGAAAAGCACAGAAATCTCTTTTAAACTGTGCAAACCTGACTACACTGATGAGCTCTTATTCAAACTCTATTGTCTTTGCTATTGTATAATCTCTGAAGGTAAGGGTTTTTAGTATTACCTCCCAGGGGTGCTGGATATGTACTGGTGACCTTTATGTGGGCCTTCTGACAATTTGATCCAGATGGCCTACATGAATCCACACTTGAAAATGATAAATTTTGTGTTATAAAGGACAATATTTTTTCATATACAATATATGATGGAGGCAGACATTGAGATTGGGGCATTTACCATGGTTGAACTTGTTCTCAATGACCTGTGATGACACACTATTACAGTGGTTCATCAATCTTTTTTAGCAAATGGCTACATGAACATCTTATTTAATGCTATCATCACTGTACAACTGTATTAAAACCCACACCATCTTCCTCTGGCTGCAAGTTTATGATGATGTGTGTTCACATCATGTTGCTCTGTACCATTCAGGCAACAGCCTGATTTTCCTAAAGGAGCGTCATTCCATTCATTCAGCTGTTGCTGTTATGCTTCACTCTGGCTGAGCAGCTTCAGAGCTATGAGATGGCTGATATGACTCACTGAGAGTGTATTTATTAATCACAGCCACCTCCAACTTATATTCACCTTCAGCCAAAATAACAGGTGGAGACACTTCCAAGGTCCTGTAATTGTAGCAACTGTAATTACCTAGTGTTAATTATGAAATAACACAGACTTTTGTGCCAATGAAATTGGCATTCTGTGTATTGTTATGATAAATTATTACTCAAAAAGAGCAAGTGTTGATACAACAAAAGTGAACAATGACTTTATTTTATGGTCAAGATTCCATTTCAAAGGCAAGCTCTTTGAGGCTTGTTTATAACATTTATAATTAGGTTTCCTGTCTGCCCCTGTCCTCTGCTGACTGTGTAACAGAATAAACCTATAAAAAGATTTTAGAATACAATAAAAAGACTCCAAATATTAGAGCTGTACCATGAACTGTTTTTCCATTTATTGTTTTTGCTCTCAAGGCTTTTTGAGGATATCAGGACCTCGAATACCTAATTAACCCTGTGTATAAATAAAAGAACAAGAAAAAAACAAAACTTTTTGTCACTTGTTTTATCTATTCAGACCCAACATCCTCTGAACAGAGTAAATCACCTCTGCATTATCAGACAATACACCTTCTACAAGAGCTCACAAAACAAACTCACTAATAAGCTTGGCTGCATACAAAACAGAATATAAGTGCATTATACCCACTGAAACACAATTAATCTACACGCACATGTACAAACCCATGCAGACATTCACAGACAACAGTACATGCACCAAGCTGCAAC
Organism: Monopterus albus; assembly: GCF_001952655.1. Taxonomy (NCBI): domain Eukaryota; kingdom Metazoa; phylum Chordata; class Actinopteri; order Synbranchiformes; family Synbranchidae; genus Monopterus; species Monopterus albus. The sequence continues at coordinate 192,583 of NW_018128274.1, read as the reverse complement.
ACTGAGACAAATAAGGGAAACTAATCTCTTGAAACAAGACCAAACTGTACGTGTTTTAGTCTCCGTGCACTGCAGAGCTTTAAGGTTCTCTGCACCATAGAACACAAAGGGAGCAACTGACCATGACCATCACACACGCTGCAGAAAAGGCTGTGGATGAAAAGGGGTGATCCACAAACCATACAGGCTATGTGGATTCAAACTGGGACCTGATCTCCTCCAATTGGACTGCATGGATAAGGCAGCCTGAAATAAGCCAACCATTGACCACCGGTTACATCACTGACCTTGTACATCACAACGTGTAAAAGTTGGCAGACTCACCAAGTTATCACTTGAGTGACTTGTTGAAAGCAGATATAGTTCTCAGATGTCTATTCTCAGTGGTGCCTCATTAAAATATCAAAATTGGCAAGCAAAACACATTTCAAGGTGAGGAAAATACCAATGTGTGGTGGTGTGATCTAGTCTGGAAAACATCACAGCCTGGCTTAAAGGTGCTCTAACTAATTTCCTTTCAACCCCTAGGCTCCAGAGAGACTGACTTCCATTGATGATGCAAACTATGGCTGCCTGGTTGTGACAAACTGTATGAAATGCAGCCATCAGTCTGCTGCTAGCATTAGCTGCCTAACAAGTAAATTTGGCCCTGGTTACAGGTCATGTGACACAAAGCTTCCATTGAGGCTACTCTCAAATTAAATCATATTGATTCAATACATGGGTAAAATCATGACCACGCTAGGTCGCTAATGCAGAGTTTGTCCTCATTCTGTTCCCATTTCAAGTTTTTTTTTAAAGGTGCATTAAATAATTTTTCAGCTGCTACAGGGTGAAACTCAAAATAAACTGATGTCCTGTTTCCTTGCAATGATGAATGTAGTCACCAGTCCAAAGCTACCGTTACTGGACTAACAAGCACCAGCTCTAAGCAGCATTGCAGCATCACATTGTCAAATGACAAGGTGGAGAGTGAGGAGACAGTCCTGAAGAAGCCAACAAAGCACTATCGTTACACAAAGCTCCAATTACTCCCAAATTAAAGTCCTATCAATTCAAAATAAAGGCAAAATCACGACTATGTTAATGTTAGGTGGCAGGCAGGGCTAATGTATGGACCGATACTTGAAAACAGAGAGTAGAGAAGCTGAAATAACCACAGAAACACTGTAGGCATCATAATGTCACAGAGGGGGTAGTTAAAGGTGCCCACGTCCTGTCTGTCCTGTGATTTATCAACATGTAAAATCTTAATTAATTCACCTTTAAGCACACTCCACAGCTGCTTGATCACAGATCTTAGAATTTTTCAGTTAGGCCTATGCCCTAGCTTTAAGGGTGGAGGGACTGTACTACTCCAGCAGTGGCTACTTTACTGACACTAATTACTGTCTGGAGTAATGTATAAAGTATAAAAGACAGACTGGAGCTGTTTTTTTCTCTGAGCGACTCTCTAGACTGAGTTTGGCTGAATATAGCCCTGTTCAGACACATGATCTATAACACTGGTGGTTTCATTTGTCTGTTAAAGTAATGGCCTTTTGGCCCTTCAAACAAAGACTGAACATGAAAGAACCATAATGAATAGCGCTGTAATGCTCATGTGATATTTAGCATATGACACAAGACAAAGGGCTAAAGCCCTGTTGTTCCTCACAATAATGGAGGCAGAGCACAAGACCAGCGCAGATGAGGAAGACTATTCTCTTGATGCTACTTCAGTGGCAAGTATTAAAACATACAGTATTCTGGAGTTAAATAAGTTACATTATCACTGAGGACAGTGAGTTCAAATTCTTTTCATTCAAGCAACTTAGAAAAAAAGTTTATATGTTACAGAAAAAAAACTGTTGATGGTAAAAACTGATGGGTATTTTTTTCACATCATAGAGATGAACACAAAGGTTATCGCCAGACACTGAAAAAGGTGTGTTTGGAGTTTTTATGTTTTATTTATTGAGTTCATTGTACATTCTGCTGGTTTTATATAGGGGAGTAGTTACTTCAGTGACAATCCTCTACAAATAAACCACTGATTTAAACTAAACTTTATCTAAAATGTCCTAAGAACATCCCCAGAAAGAACAACCTAAACTGTCACTGGCTATAAGGAAGATGCAGATGATTCTGAAGCTGTAAAACCAGCAGAATATACAATCAACTCACTAAATAAAACATAGCGGCAAATAATTTTAATATTTTAAACACTTTCTTTTTTGGTGTCTGGGAAAGTCTGGCAATAACCTTGTGTTCATCTATGGTGTGATTGACATTTATAAAGAAACCCACACCTAGAGAGAAACTCTTTATATCCTACAATAAATGTTTGGATCTTTACTCAAACTCAGCCATTCCATTTTTAATTTTCAATAGGTCAAAGTTATGAAAAAGAAAACAGTTAAAGAATCATTTTGGTTTGGTAAAGAAGTTTGAGAAGCCTGTTGGCTGGTGTCCAGCATATCTGACTGTCAGACTCCTATTTTATTAACATCATTGCATTAGCAGGTCTCAGCTAGTAACTTATAATTTAAAAAGCATTATATATTCCAAAACATTTAACAAAACCAGTTATTTCCTGTTCTTACTTTACATTTCAAGGTAGCACTGGTACTGTTTTAATTATGGCTATAAAGTTAGGATGTCTTTTTTTTCCATGAGCCTTAAAACATGGTTTTATTCGTGTATCTGTGTGCACACTGTGTGGTGCAACGCATTACTAAATTTTGTAACCCCTATAGAACAAAATCTCTTCTGTTTATATGTGCGGGTGTGTGTTTGTTTAGTACGGTGTGTGCGGGTGTGTGTACTCTGAAGGAATTCAAATTGGTACAGCACTTAAAGCCCCCAAGAAGAGACTTTCTCAGCTGTCAGTCACTGACACTGGCTATCAGCAGCACTGCTGTCAGCTGGAACCTTTCTTCCAAAATCCACCACTGGATTCAGACAGGAGGCTTCACTCAGGAGCTTGATGATTTTACAGAAAGTGTCAACTCTCTGGAAATACATTTTACTTTGTGAGGATTAATTGGTATATCTTGTTTGGGTGTGTGTGGTTGTTTGCCTACATGTCAGCCCTGTGATAGACACAAAGGAGTTGTCTGACTGTTAATCAAAGAAATTTGACATTATTAGTTTCCCATATGCCTCTGGGTCCAACAGAAACCACACTGCAAACTCCAACATCCAACTACCAACCTGCAGTCCCAAGTATGTAAAGGAGGGATGGGCAGAGCAGAAGTCCTAGAGAGGAAGAGTTGTAGTCCACACATTAAGAGATTTAGGTACAACCACACTACTTAATTAGCTCCATTTCCAATTTTAAATGATTTTCTGCTTCCTCTCTTCTTCAACTTTGTGTCACTTCCATTCTCTTTCCTTTCAACCATGACCACAACCTTTTCTTCTCTATATCCCTCCATCCCTCCTGTTCTCTCCATCTCTCCTTCTTACCTCCTGCAAACGCTGGATGTGCTCTCTGCAGGTTTCTAAGTCGCTGTCACCAGGAACTACGATTAATCCCAGAGGAATTGCTGGAGACACAGAGGAACAAGACAATTATCCAGCAGCACTCTGATACCTACTTATATGGTTGTGCTCAACTTCAGCAGTCAGGACCCTGTGAGCACTGCTAGTGTTGATCCTGTTGATTCTGGTCATCTAGCAGGGACCTGTATAAAATGTTTTGGAGCACAAAAGCACAGCTGAGATAAGAGAATATATACTGTAATTACTCTGGAATAGTTCATTTTGTGAAAGAAAGAAAAAATTGCTTTTAGGAAAGATGTGGTGAGATCCATTTAAAGCCCTAGTGTAAATGTTACACATTCGCGGGTTTTGAACTAAGAATAACATCAATATTGGACAAATTCAAATCTGATTATTTATGTTCAGTGGCAAAATTAGCAACTGACAGGTTGTTGTCTGTGATGATGCTACATGCTCATAAATAATTTGAAGGAAATTCCAACTTATATCGTTTATGTAATGTTAACTAACTAGATTCCTTGGCTAACTTAACTTAGCTAATTAAGTAAGTATTAGCTACACTGACAGTTTCTTTACCTGTAAAATATGCTACATTCTGCTATCTCTGTTGTTACCAATGCATTGTACCACAAGACTTACTCCCCAACAAAATTATGTCCTCCTTTAGGTGTTCTTTGTGGAGGCTAACCTTATCGTTGGCTGTAACTACCGTCCTGAGTTGGCATGACAGAGAAACATCCAGTCAGCTGTTGGATTAGATTGGTGATGCTGCCAATCACACAAACGTTCATCCAAAAACTGATTGTTGATTGACAAGTCATTTCTGTTGCCAGCTTTTGGTTCATTTGAGATAAAGTGACATCTCTCTGTTATTTAAAGCACATATAACTCACTGTTGTTTTGACATTCATTCTGATAGGTTGCCTTTTTACATCCATTCAGCTTAAATGCCCTGCAAAATGATATGGTATGGAAAATCCTGATAAAATACAGTATATTATAGGGATTTGATCAGAATTTTTAGTTAACTGTTAATAGCCTCTTAGTTCTTGTATAGTTCTATACAAAAACTGTACTTCTGAAAAGCCAATCAAAATTTCAGTTAAACAATGTCTACAATATATTCTGTTCATGTTTAGGATGGAATACAGAGCCCAAGTAAGAGAAATGGCATTGAGGTGATATAACCACTACGCTGTTTTTCAAGTGTGACACATCCACAAATTGACAGCATGTTGCATGATGAGGAAACAACTTTCAGAAAGCAAGGACAAAGGATGATGGATAGAAAATGAGCATAATGTAAACTAACACAATTATAATTCACAAACATGTATACTGTACAATAAAGTCAAACATCACTGAAACAAAAACAACCATATGTACAGTCCTACCAGTTCACAGGATTAAAAACAGTTTGCAGTATTCTAAAGGGTAACAGTGCCACCCTGTGTCAAATTTCTGAACTGACATAAACTTTGTGACAGTCAGATATTGGTGGATAATTAACACTGTACCATGCTTGTATGTCTGGTGAGAGTTAAGACTTGAGTTTAGGGTTCAGGTTAGAAGCAGGTTTAAGTTAGGATTAGGATAAAGTCTGGATAACAACAGTTAGTCGAAAAGTTTATCTGATATAACCAGTTTATCGTTACAGAAAATGAAAAACATTTATATTTTGTGTTTGAGGAGCAAAGAAGTGAAGAGTGATGCCTAAGTCCATTCATAACATTACTGCAGAAACACCATGCAACTATTCAGACTTACTGGACTGTTTGATCTTCATCTGATCCACATTTAGGGCCTAAATCATTATTGCGGTTGTTCTGCTCTTTGGTTAAAAGGTTTTAGATTAATGTTAAATGTTCATAATAATGCAGTTCATATTCCATTATCATATTTCATAATTCATTTGTTGAAATTCATTCTAAAAAAGGGAGGTAATCAGCTAAAAATCACCTTGTATACAGACAGCATTAGTTTATCTGTGCTTTATTGTGAAGGCTTAGTCACTGCTATGCATTAAGGGCAGAAGAAGTTCAGGAGAAAAATGTGTTAGCTATGCACGTCGAAGCTGCTCCAAGTGTCTTACAACTTGCCTACACCTCCGAAATCAGTGGCCGTAAGTTTATTGTTTGTTTAAGAGCTGAAGTAGCATGAATGTGTAACCATTATATAATTCATAAGTACTGTTGTAGACCGTTTTTTATAAGTGTTCATTTCCAGGAAATAAACCTAGCCCTTGACCAATGTTAGCTCGAAGACGTTTGTGCGATTGTGTGAATACATTGACATATTATTGGCGCTATTTATTCATATACGCGACCTCATTAGCATAACAACAAATCGCTGAAAGTATTGCTAATCAATATACTTGTAGAGATAACTCTCTATTCATGTACAATGTCTTGTGTTGGTGCCTGCTACTTCCTGCAATGTAATTATTCTGCCCCCTCCTTGAACCGCCACCTTATTGTGGTGGAGGGGTTTGAGTACCCGAGTGATCCTAGGAGCTATGTTGTCAGGGGCTATATGCCCCTGGTAGGGTCCCCCAAGGCAAACAGGTCCTAGGAGATGTGTCAGACTAA
>NW_018128274.1:185424-185937 GCF_001952655.1 Monopterus albus | reverse complement strand
CCGTTGTTCTACTGGGGGACTTCAACGCTCACGTGGGCAGCGACAGTGACACCTGGAGGGGCGTGATTGGGAGGAACGGCCCCCCCGATCTGAACGGAGTGGTGTTCTGTTATTAGACTTCTGTGCTAGTCACGGTTTGTCCATAACAAACACCATGTTCAAACATAAGGGTGTCCATCAGTGCACGTGGCACCAGGACACCCTAGGCTGGAGGTCAATGATCGACTTTGTGGTTGTTTCATCTGACCTCCAGCCGTATGTCTTGGACACTCGGGTGAAGAGAGGGGAGGAGCTGTCAACTGATCACCACCTGGTGGTGAGCTGGATCCGATGGCAGGGGAGGAAGCTGGACAGACTCGGCAGACCCAAACATATTGTGAGCATCTGTTGGGAACGTTTAGCAGAAACCCCTGTCAGAGAGATCTTCAACTCCCAGCTCTGGCAGAGCTTCGACAAAGTGGACCGTGTTCTCCACCTCCATTGCCGATGCGGCCGCTCGGAGCTGTGGCTGTA
>NW_018128274.1:184160-185333 GCF_001952655.1 Monopterus albus | reverse complement strand
TGGGGTCTTCAGCGTAATAAAGGGGTCCTTTCGAGCCTGGTTGGCTCGTGGGACACCTGAGTCAGCTGACAGGTCCCGGCAGGCCAAGCGGACTGCAGCTCGGGTGGTTGTGGAGGCAAAAACTCGGGTCTGGGAAGAGTTCAGTGAGGCAATGGAGAAGGACTATCGGTCAGCCTCAAAGAAATTCGGTCAACCCGTCCGGCGCCTCAGGAGGGGGAAGCAGTGCCCTGCCAAAATTGTTTACAGTGGAGGTGGGCAGCTGTTGACCTCAACTGGGGACATCATCGGATGGTAGAAGGAATACTTCGAGGATCTCCTCAACCCCAGCGTCATGTCTTGGGCCAGGGGCTCAGAGTTGAACTCATCCATCACCCAAGCTGAAGGCACCAAGGTAGTTAAGAAGCTTCTCAGTGGAAAGGCATCAAGGGTGGACGAGATCTGCCCTGAGTACCTTAAGTCTCTGGATGTTGTGGGGCTGTCTTGGCTGACACGCTTCTGCAACATTGCATGGTGGTTGGGGACAGTGCCTCTGGACTGGCAGACCGGGGTGGTGGTCCCTCTTTTCAAGAAGGGGGACCGGAGAGTGTGTTCCAACTATAGAAGATCACACTTCGCAGCCTCCCCGGGAAAGTCTTTGCCAGGGTACTGGAGAGGAGAATTCGACCAATAGTCAAACTTTGGATTCAGGAGGAACAATGCGGTTTTCGTCCTGGCCGTGGAACACTGGACCAGCTCTATACCCTCTTCAGGGTGGCGGAAAGTTCATGGGAGTTTGCCCAACCAGTCCACATGTGTTTTGTGGATCTGGAGAAGGCATTCGACCATGTCCCTCGCGGCGCCCTGTGGGGGGTGCTCCAGGAGTACGGGGTCCGGGGCATGATCTTGGTTCGCATTGCCAGCTGTAAGTCAGACTTGTTTCCGGTGCATGTTGGACTCCTGCAGGGCTGCCCTTTGTCACTGGTTCTGTTCATTATTTTTATGGACAAAATTTCTAGGTGCAGCCAGGGGCCGGAGGGAGTCCGGTTTGGGGACCACAGGATCTCGTCTCTGCTTTTTGAAGATGATGTTGTCCTGTTGGCTCCATCAAACCAGGACCTCCAGCATGCACTGGGGCGGTTTGCAGCTGAGTGTGAAGCGGCTGGGATGAGAATCAGCACCTCCAAATCCGAGGCC
>NW_018128274.1:181119-183784 GCF_001952655.1 Monopterus albus | reverse complement strand
CTCACAGAATACATTGGCATATTAATGGTGCTATTCATTCATATACGCGACCTCATTAGCATAACAAAGGATCACTGAAAGTATTGCTAATCAATATATTTGTAAAGATAACACTCTATCCATGTACAATGTTTTGTGTTGGTGCCTGCTATTTCCTGCAATGTAATTATTCTGCCAATTGAGAGTTAATGGCTATTTTTCTATTTCTTCTGTTTATGTATTTCAGTTTCACTCATAATTTTCACCTGTCTTGAGAAAACCATCAATAAAGGAACAAGGCGCTCAGTTCCTGGCTCGTGAAAATTGAGTTAGGCTCTGCTGTTTACCTACGTTCACACACTGGGCGTGTAAAACGTGTAGTGGGAACAGTATAGGGATTTTTAGTCAATTTCTTTGTTTTTTTCTATACATTTCCTTATTTTTGCATTATGAATTCAATCAAATACTGGTACACAAATTCCCTGGTTTGCGTTAAATATGCTATTTAAATTCATGTCTGTCATAGAAGTTATTCTACATATGTTTAATACACAATTTTTTCCAGAAAGGTGATTAAATGACATTATCAGTGTTCAGTACCTGCATACATTGCTGTCACCACTGTATATAAGGATATAAGTGTGTGTTTTTCCTTACATGCTTGTCGTAGTTTGTCTTTGTCATAGTGGAATTCCTCATAGTCAGCCAAACTGATCCTGCTGACTCGGATCCTCAGCCTCTCTGGCACTGGCTGCTGACTAATACACAAATGGGAACAGACCAGTTATAACAAATGAGATATTATAAGTTACACATGTCCAGTTAGATGTGTGTATGTGTGTAACTTACTCATTGAGGTGTGGCAGTGAGGTTTGTCGTTTGGTTTTCTGAACCATGTTGGCCTGGTTTCTGAGGCTGATGTGGATGACAGAGGGAGCAAGTCTGCAGGGTTCACCATCCACCTAACAATAATGCCAATTAATTAATGAGTAAAGTCATAACCTTAGCCAGTTGCATACTGCTTATAGGTTAATACTTAAACAGCTTTAGAAAAAGGATGCAGCTGCTCACTATGTACAATCTGTGTGATGGTATAACTATGAAGCAGCTGACAGTATCAAAGTCAAACATGAGTGGTGCTCAGTGAAGCAGTATAGTAACAGCTGTATGTGCAGTATGTACCTGTACTGGGAGAGGTTTTGTGGTGGTGAGGGTGACTTCTCTACACTGGTTCAACCTCTCGCCATGACCTCCAACCTGGAGGGTAGCCTACACACACATACATATGCAATTATTCATTACTCTAGCTATCACTTTATGATCTACGAACTTATGTTGGTGGTTTGAAATTCTTGGCTCCAGTTCAACTTGTACACAGTGTGAGCTCTGTACCAGTGAAGTCATCGTGAATCCAATGACCTCGATGTAACCGTCATCATGGCGTTGAGGTTCAAAGATGTGATGGTCACCGGGGTTTCCCCAAGGAGTTGTGCCTGCACAGTACCTGAGGTGAACAATATACACACACTGAGATTATGAGAAGCAGCAGTAGTAAAATCGTCATCAAAATCTGAGCCAATTAAAGCTCCTTGTGAGTGATTTCAGAATGGAATCCCTCCATCAGACTCCAAAGCATCAACACTACTATGTTCATTAATTTACCAGTGACAATAAAAAAAAAAATATATAAAAGTTTTTTTTTTCACTAATTGGTGGCTTCTTTTTTCTGTGTCATTGACAAAGTCTGCATATAAATGTCTTGGCTTTCGGTTAAATGACAAGCTGAGTTTTAATTTGTATATTGAGAAATTAACTGTAAGCCTAGACTTTCATTTCTGTATAGAAAGACTTTGTTTTATTGATTGTCACAGGAGGCAGCTGGTACAAGCAACATTTCTATCTGTAATAGACTATGGTGATATAATTTATATGCATGCCTCCACCAAAACCCGGAAACCACTTGACTCAGTGTCTCATGCTTAGACTGGACATCCCTTCTGGTCTCACTGTGCTGTCATTCTACTTCTGGTCACTACTGCACAGAATCTGGTAGCAAAAAAAGCAAGATAGTAGGCACCATACTCGTGACATTTTGGCTTAATTTTTGCATAGTGGGGGAAAGTGGTGATGCCATGTTCATTGTATATATTGTATGTCAATGGATATAACTTTGTCGGGGAGTAATTCTTGTGAATGGTAACAATAGAGAAAGCCAACGTAGCTAACATGTGCTGTACTGAATTAGCAAAGTTACTTTAGCCAAGGAAGGTAGTTAGCTGATGTTACATAAATAATATGTTATTACCACAACTACTTTTATGGTATATATGGCATCCTGATTTTACTTGACTTTTAGAAATAATTCACAACACACTCAAAACACAAATTCAATAAACTAAAAATTACAGTTAATATATGTTCAAACTCTTCACATTTATATATTAACATTTTAAACAAGTTTAAATTACAAAACTAGGTTCAGGACTAAGGTGGTTTTTGGGTAACTGTATCAAATCAGGTATTCTGACATATACATGCAAAATAAAGTTGTCTTGTCAGCACATGCGCCATTAAAGTCCACTGATGATTTTGAAAGAAATACTAACTGAAAGAAGTCAAAATTCAACACATGAACACTGAACATTAAACAGCACTTCAGACAACAGTACATTAGCAGTAGTGGTGG
>NW_018128274.1:166119-176119 GCF_001952655.1 Monopterus albus | reverse complement strand
CGTAGGCCATGGCCCCACCCTTCCAAACGGTGTTTTCCCATCCCTTAGGACCGACTGACCCATGTTCAACTGCTGTTCACAAGGAACCCTTCTCCACTTCGGCCTTCAAAGTTATCGTTTGAATATTTGCTACTACCACCAAAATCTGCACCCCTGGTGGCTCTACTCGGGCCCGCACCCTAGGCTTCCGTGCTCACCACGGCTGCCCTCCTACTCATTGCAGCATAGCCCTCGCAGCTCCTGCTGCGGGTATAGGCCTGACACCATCCATTTTCAGGGCTAGTTGATTCGGCAAGTTGTTACACACTCCTTAGCGGATTCTGATTTCCATGGCCACTGCCCTGCTGTCTATATCAGCAAACACCTTTTCTGGGGTCTGATGAGCATCGGCATCGGGTGCCTTAACCCGACGCTTGGTTCATCCTGCAGCGCCAGTTCTGCTTACCAAAAGTGGCCCAACTAGGTGGCTCGCATTCCACGCCGGGCTTCTTACCCATTTAAAGTTTGAGAATAGGTTGAGATCATTTCGGCCCCAAGACCTCATCATCATCAGCTTTACCAGATAAAGCAAATGCAGGTTATAAGCTCATGAGCATTATTAACGTGACTGGCTCGCTAGTTGGAATTGTTTATGGTCGGAACTACGACAGCATCTAATCGTCTTTGAACCTGTGACTTTCGTTCTTGATTAATGAAAACATTCTTGGCAAATGCTTTCGCTTTCGTCTCTCTTGTGCCGGTCCAAGAATTTCACCTCTAGCGGGACAATACGAATGCCCCCGGCCATCCCTCTTAATCATAGCCCCAGTTCAGAGAGAAAACCCACAAAATAGAACCGGAGTCCTATTCCATTATTCCTAGCTGCGGTATTCAGGCGAACGGGCCTGCTTTGAACACTCAAATTTTTTTCAAAGTAAATGTTTTGGACCCCGTGGGACACTCAGCTAAGAGCATCGAGGGGGCGTCGAGAGGCAGGGGCTGGGACAGACGGTAACTTGCCTCACGGTGGACCGTCAGCTCAATCCCAAGATCCAACTATGAGTTTTTTAACTGCAGCAACTTTAAGATACGCTATTGGAGCTGGAATTAGCATGGCTGCTGGCACCAGACTTGCCCTCCAATTTATCCTTATTAAAGGATTTAAAGTATACTCATTTCAATTACAGGGCCTCGAAAGAGTCCTGTATTATTTTTCGTCACTACCTCCCCAAGTCGAGAGTGGGTAATTTGCGTGCCGGCTGCCTTCCTTGGATGAGGTAGCTGTTTCTCAGGCTCCCTCTCCGGAATCAAACCCTGATTCCCCATTACCCGTGGTCACCATGGTAGGCACAGAAAATACCATCGAAAGTTGATAGGGCAGACATTCGAATGAGATGTTGCCGCCACGGGGGCCAGCGATCAGCTCGAGATTATCTAGTCACCAAAGCGCGCATGGGTTTTGGGTCTGATAAATGCACACATCCCCAGATGTCAGCGCTTGTTGACATGTATTAGCTCTAGAACTGCCACAGTTATACAAGCAACGTGAGCGATCAAAGGAACCATAACTGACTTAATGAGCCATTCGCAGTTTCACTGTACCGGTCTCTCTACCAGTCGGGCAGCCCGGGAGGAACACAGAGGAATGGGCCCAGGGCCCCCCTCCGCACGTGCCCTCCCAGCCAGGGAGGCAAATCCGCAGGCCAGAGAAGCCGTCTGCCCGAATGCCGACACTTGGCCGGCCGACGGGGGCCCTCCAATGGCGGATCACGGGTGCCAGTTGGTCAGTCACACGCCGCTGTGTGCGAGGGAGGAAAAAGCTTCAAAGTGTGAAAAATCACCATTAGGAGGCAAGAAACCAGATAACAAAGGCCGATTGGAGACCCCCTCTGGGCGGGCAACATGTCTGGGGCTCCTATTGTAGGCCCTCTGGGGCAGACAGGGCTTCTCGGTCTCACTACCAGTCAGACGGCCCAGGAGGAATGCGGAGGAATGGGCCCGGGGGCCTCCTGGCCACAGAGACTAATCCGTAGGCCCGAGGAGTCGTCCACCCAAACCCCGGCACTTGGCTGACCAGCGTGGGCCCTATGATGGCGGATCATGGGTGCCAATCAGTCAGTCACTCATTGCTGTGTGCAAGGGAGGAAAAAGCTTCAAAGTGTGAAATATCATCATTAGGAGGCAGGAAACACGATAACAAAGGCCGATTGGAGACCCCCTCTGGGCGGGCAACGTGTCTGGGGTGAGTCAGGGTGTCAGCTCTGAAGGACTACATTTCCAGAAACTGGGTTTCAGAAATTATGCGGAGTGTTGCTGTGAGAAACGGGGGAAACCTCATTTATTGAGGAAGGGGAGGACCCCATTAACACAGAATTTTGGCTGCCATGCACCTTCCTCAGTAAAACAACGTACTCTGCTCTTTTAACATTTTGGCAGCTTTCTGGCTTTCGTGATCCTGGTACTCTGTTGTTTTGACATTTTGGCAGCTTTCTGGCTTTCGTGGTCCTGGTACTCTGCTGTTTTAATACTTCTGACAAATTTCTGGCTTTCGTGGTCCTGATACTCTGCTCTATTGACATTTTAACAGCTTTCTGGCTTTCGTGGTCCTGGTACTCCGGTGTTTAAATACAGTACTGAGAGGGAATGTTGGTGTGCAGAGTATTGGTGCAGACACCTCCGGTCCAAAAAGTGAACGTAACACAAGGGTTAAGCACTCCCCCCTGGGCTACACAATTCAAAATTGCCCGGCCACGTGCCACTGGTACTACACTGTGTGGGAACAGAAATTGTGTTGTCGGCACTTAGAGATTATTATTAGTTCCGACAGCAGAGTACCATGACCACGGGTCAGAAAATTTTCAAAGTTCAAACACAGTGTACCAGGGGCACAGGAGTCCGAATATTTTCTAAGGTAGGTAGAACTTTATTGATTCCACAGTGGGGAAATTCCAGTGTTCCAGCAGCAGTAAAGGACAAAACAACATGACATGATAAGAATAAACACCCCACACATATCTTGAGAAAACAAGATCCAGGTACCTAAAAAACCAAACAAAATATAGTATTTCAGAGACAATCAAGAACAAGAATAGACCTCCCACAGTTTGTCCTTGAGACACAAGTCAAAAAAGATACCAGTCCCAAGCAGGGACCCTCCGCCCCTCTCTCTGTCCGGGCAGAGAGCTACAAACATGGCCACGCTGTACTGCACCTCACCCACATGGAGCTCCCACACACCTCCGGGAACCTGAAAACAGAGGTCCATACACGGCCACCACATGTTGCCTAGTACACCCACTAATAATAGTGCCCCATATTCACTCACAATGTGCTGGCTAGCTCGCCTTGGAGCTCCCCACACACCTCTGGGAAGGGGGGGGGGGGACTCTGCTCCTCCGCCAACCTGAAAACAGAGCTCCAAACACGGTCACCATATGCTGCCTAGTACACCCACTAATAGTGCTCCAAAATCACTCACAATGTGCTGGCTAGCTCACCTTGGAGCTCCCCACACCCACAGCCTCTGCTCCACTTTATCCAGGGAGGAGCACACACCTCGGGCAGCCTATGCTCCTATCCAGGTCTTCACACTGACACCCCCAGCCTTTGCTCCACTTTACCCAGGGAGGAGCGCACAACTCTGGGCAGCCTATGCTCCTATCCGGGCCTTCACACTGACACCCCAGCCTCTGCTCCACATTACCCAGAGAGGAGCACACACCTCGGGCAGCCTATGCTCCTATCCGGGCCTTCACACTGACAGCCCCCAGCCTCTGCTCCACTTTACCAAGGGAGGAGCACACACCTCTGGGCAGCCTATGCTCCTATCCGGGGCTTCAGACTAACACCCCCAGCCTCTGCTCCACTTTACCCAGGGAGGAGCACACACCTCTGGGCAGTCCAAAAAGTGAACGCCACACAAGGATTAATATGGATATGCACTCACCCCAGCATAGAACATCTTGTTCCTAAAACGACTGTTGAACTTCTCTGGGTTGGCTTCTAAAACAGTGACAGACAATGAGAAACATTTCATATATACAGTGTGTAGCAAAGTAAATGAAAAAGCCGTCACACACTATATAACAATGTGCGCTAAGTACCAATAACATTTGTTTTTCATTGTCCTCATTAGTAATATGCATGCACCTCTTGATTCATGGAACCCTAGTGTCACATGGGCATCAAATCCAAGGCTGAAGTAATTGTTGAAGACATCTAGAGGAAGCTGAAAGAGCACACACACAAAAATCAAAACACACTGACTACACGTAGATTAAAAATCTAATCTTGGTCCTGGTGACCCTTGGCAACAGGACGAGGTATGCAGTTCTTCTGAATCAAAGTGCTAGATGAACAGACTGCTGTGGATCAACTACTACACTTTTGAAGGAGTAAAGATGTCTGTCACAGTACATTTGTTTTTAAAGAAATGGAGTGGAAGTGTCCACAATGAGTATACAGATATATAGCTTTTGTTTGCAAGTGTGCGTAAGTGCACTGACCTTATCTGTTTGTTGTTCATCTAGCTCAGCCCCTGCACTGAGGTATGGCTCAACCCGTAGATTCCATCGGTCTAGCTGGACAGGAGTTCCATCCTCAATATGGGACAGGATCTTAGACAGAGGTTCATCTGTATAACCCTAGAATACAGAAAATAAATATATTTACAATGTGCTGTTAATTTTAGCCTGTAAGTAATGATAGTGAGCATTCATTGTAATTTCACCATATTCCATTCTTCATTTGACATTGAGAAGTTAGGCTTGCAGCTGTTGAAGCTATTTTGTACCACAGAAATACAAAGAGCATGCAAGGCTGTTTCCATTGGCTTTGTTAAATACTGAAAGTATAGGGGCAGACACTGAATTTAATACAAACCTTAATTGTGGTTTGCAGTGATGTAACGAGCTCTTGTGCCACGAGATTTCACAATATTAAAACGTGATGATAGCACAGATTTCCAACAGCAGGTAACTATACACTTTGTACTTTTGCATACACTTTATTTGTGTGCGGGTTGTGTTTGTCGGTGTTTGTACACACCCCTCCCCAGTTGAGGGTCCTGGCAAGGTCATTTCCTGTCCCAAGTGGTAGCACAGCAACAGGAGGTTGAGGGTTTAATGCCAGCTCATCGAGACAAGATAGGATCCAGCCCACCTGGTTCAACACACATTCTATTTTTAACATATATGTCGCAGCTATCCCATTATCAGAAGTAATATCCCTTCATGTTAAATAATAGTGCGGCAACAATCAACAGAAATTTAACACACTATTTTGAAAAATCAGTGAATCCTTTTAGCAATTTTTTAAAGCAAAAATTCCCAATCTTTGCCAGGTAAAATGTGTAGATTTCATGCTTTTCATTGTCATATATGATTGTGTACTGAGCATCTTTGGGCTCTTGGTCAAATAAGATATGACATTTCAATACATTTCCTTGGGCTGTGGTAAATTACAAGATGACATTTCAATACATTTCCTTGGGCTGTGGTAAATTACAAGTGGCATGTTTCTATGGCTGTCCTGAATTTTTGGGCTTTGGAGCTTAGATAGTAATAATCAGCAAATATCCAAACACTATATAATATTTCATAATATTATCGCTTCATCAGTTTGTTAAAACGATGGCTTTCTGCCCTTCAAAAATAGGGCATATTTACATTACATTCCTCAGGGCTTCATTCAGGTATACCCACAACAATGAACAAGATGAGGGCACAGGGACCATCTAAAAAGTGCAACACCAAAAAGAGATACTACAAAAATATTCACTCCTTGGGTGGTGTCACCAAAATCACTTATCACTGGTCTTCTGTTGGTACCACAAAACTTACTTTAGCAAAATGTATCTAAGAGTGAAGCTACGAAATATTTTTGTAGTGCCTTTCTTCAGTGCTGCCCTTTGTAGGCGGTCCCTGTGCGACAGTCTCACAGCCAGCCAAACAGACAATCACAAAGAGAGTGTGTGTGTGCAGTAAGGACACACACTAAGTACGTCAAGTACGTCAAAGATCAGCTTGAACAGAAAAAGAAGCTCATTCAGGGAACAGACCAGCCACCATTGTGTGCTGCTCAGATGCCTATGCAACAATAGTGAAGTTCGCAGACGACACCGCCATAGTGGGTCTCATCTCAGACAATGATGAGACTCACTACAGAGGAGATCTAGCACCTGACAAGGTGGTTTTCAGACAACAATCTTGTCCTGAACACCAACAAGACTAAGGAAGTCATTGTGGATTATAGGAGGTCCAGGAAGACAAAATATGCTCCTCTTCTCATACACGGGGAGGTGGTGGAGCAAGTGGATAACATCAAGTTCCTGGGCATCCACATCACAACTGACCTGACCTGGTCTCTGAACACATCCTACCTGGTGAAGAAAGCTCAGCAAAGGCTTTTCTTCCTTAAGAAGCTCAATCGCGCTAGTCTCTCCTCTCAGTTGCTTGCAAACTTCTACAGAGCGACAGTAGAGAGCATCCTCTGTCTCAGTGCGACAGTGTGGTACGGGAGCTACACTGCACAGGACAGAAAGGACTTGACCCGGGTGGTGAGAACAGCTCAGGGCATTGTAGGGAGTCCTCTTCTGTATCTGGACTCATTATACACTGACCGGATCCAGAGGAGGGCCAGACGGATTGCTGCAGACCCCACCCACCCAGGCAACAGTCTGTTTCCCTCCAGGAAAAGGTACAGGAATATAAAGACTAAAACAAACAGACTGAGACACAGCTTCTTCCCCAGAGCTGTGAAATCAATCACCCCCCCAACCCCTAGTCACACACACAACCTCCCCCCTATGTACAGACACAGAACACTGGACCTCACACCTCTTCCTAAAGACTGAGATTTGCACTGAGCTGCACCTTATAATGTTACTACACTCTTGCTGCTGACCTGTTTAGGTCCCATACATCCCTTTTTATTTGTTCATATTTTTATATTGACATACAAATGTGTTATGTAAATAATATGTCTGCCTTTTAAGATGAAAGCTGCCAGAAAAAATTTTCGTTGTGCTATGCATAATGACAATAAAGTTTCTTGACTCTTGACAGCTGAGGTTCAGAGGTGACTATGTGATGAAATCTGAGAAAAAAAATCTACCCAGTGGAAGAACTGGAAAAAGCGACCAGTTTTGGACAGCAGGAGAAGGAGGAGCTGAGGGATGAGCTCGACGATCTCCCAGACGCCTATTAGAGGGGACTGAATCTCCCACAGGGGGAGGCCCGCAAACGTTTAAGTGGTTTGCACGACCAGATTGTGAAAATATTGACAGATGCTGAAAAAGACGAGGGCCAGCAGTGCAGTGAGATGGACGACGGGGTGAAGGCTAGTGGAGGAGAGGGCTTTGACCCATTTGATTCGAGGAATTATCACTCCCTCGATTGTTTGCCTGAGTCCAGGAAGGTGTCTACTCCCAAGGGAACAGGAGGAAGGGAGAAAAGATATGACCTCAGAGGGGCTAAACCAAAGCTCCCTCACGTCACATGCAGTGGATGCAGTGACTACACTTAATACCAGTGGATAATTGGCGCAGCCAAATGGGATCGATGATGCACCCTGGCTGACAATGAATTTAGAGGGTTTGGTGCAGCACCTCCCTCAAGATAGGGCTGGAAAGTGGATAGCTGCATTTGAGGAGGAAACTATTGCCACAGTTTTGACAATGGGAGACATCAAGGCTTTATTGGGAAAAATCCTGATAAACACACACACACACCGCCTCCTTTTACCTTCCCTGAAACAGCAGTGCGGTCTCCTCGATGTACAGAGTGAGTCTCTAGCTGAAAGGCAGAATCTGGGACTCTGTCAGAAAGCCAAGTCTCGGTGACAATTAGAGCAAAGCATTCTCTGATTTTCCGTTGTGCTGTAATCCTAGCCCTTAGCTCATCCAGTTTGTTTTCCAGAGACTGTACATTAGCTAGGAAGAGGCTGGGTAATGGCAGTCGAGTAGCGCAAGCTTTTAGCCTAGCATGGAGTCCTGCATGCTTGCCTCGTTTGCGTCTCCATCTTTGGGTTGCTCTCCTGATTTCAGCCTGCTCGCTTGTGCCTGGTGCTCCGGGGGCTGTCTGAGGGTGATGGTGGCTGTCGTCATTGTTGTTGTTGCAGGAGCGGACAATGAGTTGTAGCTCCAGTGGTATGAAACCAGTAAATTCCCAGTGGCTATGTGAGTTGGCGATATCCAGCACTGCCTGTCTGTTGTATGTTAGCGGTGCATGACATTTGTGCACTGCAGAAAAAGTAAACACAAAAAACAAGAAAACGAAGAAAAAGCTGGCATTCAAGAGTGGAACGCGCAAACATGTCTGCCTCAGCGGGTGCCATGCCACAAAGATTCCATGACTTTGTTAACAATGCTAGCTGAACGAAAACATAAATCTTCACTAGACAAACTGCAGTATTGTCAGAACCAGGTGGAGTATTTGGGTAGATAGATCAGAGAGGGGACACAAGCTGTGTCCCCCTCACAGTTGCAAGCGGTGTCCAGGGTACCTAAGCCCACCACGGTAAAGGAAATGTTGGAGGTGTGGGAAACCTCCGGGGGAAGTTGACATGGACTTCTGAAGGGAACATGGCATTTCAGACACCAAATCATTATTGCAGCAAGCACTGGCTCTCGCTCTCCCAGACTATGAGAAACCATTTTTGTTGTATGTGTCATATCGACAGAACCACGCCTGTGGGGTACTGACCCAAAAGACAGGAGTGGGTTCACATGCACAGCCTATAGCATATTATTCTCCGGCTTTAACTCCAGTTGAGCTGGGACTGCCACCTTGTTATCATCACTTGGCTGCAGCACATTTGATATATGAGAAAGCATCAGACTTGACAATGGGTTACCCTGTGGAGATTTTGTCTCATCAAAAACTGGTGAACTTGATTGAGAGAGGTAAGTTTGTGTTAACTACAGAATGCCTCGGTGACTATCAAAGACTTCTTGAGTATCCAGATATGACACTGCGGATGTGTAAAGTGAAAAATCCAGCTGATTCCATTCCACTGTCTTTTGAGGGAGAGTCACATGATTGTGTGGCTGAGGCAGAAAGATATGTCAGATTATGCTCTGATTTGAGTGCTGTTCCTCTATAGGCTGTGGGTATGACGTTTGTGGATGGATCGTCCTTTAGAGAAGTAGAGGCTCTCAAAGTGGGATTTGCTGTGGTAGAGGAGAAAGATTGCAAAATGCAGGTGGTGTGTAGTCAACAGTGTGCCCTGCTTGGCGCAGCTGGCAGAGCTGAAAGCTCTGACTCATGTGTGTGAGCTTGCTGAAGGCAAGCGTGCTAATGTGTATACAGATTCAGCCTTTGCTCATGTCATCTGTTTGGTTCAGCATGGAAAGGAAGAAGCTTCAAGAAAGCTGATGGTTTGTCTATGTTGCATGGGGACCAGATCAAGAAGCTGTTAACAGCAATGATGAGGCCAAAAGCCCTTGCTATTATCAAGTGTGCCACTCATCAAAAAGATGATTCAGTGGTCACACAAGGAAATGCAGCTGCTGACCAAGCAGCAAAAAGTGCTGCCTCTGCAGGTGAAAAAAGCAATTATGGTTGTGCATGACATAGAGGCAGAGGAGCAAATAACCCTCAAGGACTTGTCCTGGCTGCTGGATGAATTCCAGATGTTGAATCTCAGCTATGGCTTCAGAGAGGAGCAGTTAGAGATAGTGAAGGAGGGTGGAGGAACCATGAGGGGCTACTCGTGGCTCCCAGTGGTTTTCTCTCTCTGCTGATAAATGAGGCTCATGGGTTAAGTCATGAGTCAAGAGATGAGGTGCTGAGGAGAATAAGAGTGGAAATTTTGGGCTCCAAAGCTGCAACAGCATGTGGATAGAGTCTTAAATCGTTGTGAGACATGTCTAAGGTGCAACATTTGATGGGGCATGGTTCCCCCTGTGGGACACCTCTCGATTCCAGAAGGGCCATTCATGCACTTATCCATGGACTTTGTTGACATGGTCAGACCCATGCAGGGCAAGCAATACATGTTTGTGGTAATAGATCGGTTCAGC
>NW_018128274.1:143384-166056 GCF_001952655.1 Monopterus albus | reverse complement strand
GAAGTTTGACCAAGATTTGGCTGGCCCATTAAAATCAGTTCAGATAATGATAAAGAGTTTGTTGGCAAGACAGTGAAGTGTGTTTTGCAGAAACTAGGGATCAAGCAATGTTATGGCAATGTGTATTGTCCAACTTCACAGTCTGATGTTGAGAGATGTAATGGGATCCTGAAAAACCAACTACATAAGATTTGCATGAGCACTGGGTTAAACTGGGTAGATGCTTTGCGACTAAAGCTCATGGCATGCAGAGCGAGCGCTCACAGAACGCTGGGGCTAACACCACATGAGGCGTTGCTTGGCCGGCCAATGCCATTGCCAGTGTACAGAGCAGTGAAAGGTCCATCTTTGGACATTTTGACAAATGACATTAAGTCGTATGTTAAGCAAATGACCAACATACACAGGAGTATCTCCTCCCGTGTTGTTTGCCTGCAGGCTAGAGAGGTCCAGGAGGATGAAGAGCCCAGAGTGAAACCAGGAGACTTAGTGTATATTAAGGTGTTTAGGAGAAAGTGGGACTTTCCTTGAAGAGAAGGTCCATACGAGGTGGTCAATGCAACCGCCAAAGCAGTGCAAGTGAAAGGTTCGCCTACGTGGTATCACCTAAGCCACTGTGTAAAGGTTCCTGAGAACACGGACAGTTCAGAGCTGTAAGCAGTGCCAAAAGAGGAAAATGAGCATCATCTGGAGCAGCAGAGGAGGGGAGTGAGCTTGATACTCATTCTGACAATGATACTGGTCATGATCCAGCTGTGCTCCCATCTCTTTGACTCTGCAGAGGAGAGAAAGCCAGGTAGAGGTGATGGAGCTGTGGAAAGAAGTAAAAGGGCTGCGCCTAGGGAATGGCCAGGAGTGCAAGAGTGGACATCGAATGACAAAAACTGGAGGTATACGGAGAACGATACTTGAGTTGCGCAGATGTCTAAGCAACCCTGAACTTCTAACATAAATCCTTTCAGTCTCTATATGTTCTCAGACCAAATACCTGGAAGACGTGTATGGAATCGAGTGGATTTCTGGATGGTGGTCCAGTAGACCCCCTGACTCTTGGGGACAAGGTCATGTGCCATCAGAGTGGGGGAAAGAGAAGTTAATTGGCATGATGTCTGGGTGGTTAGAGTAGGATTCAAACCTCCATTGGGACAGCGAAATGAGACATATGTTACATGGAGTAAGGTTATAAACAGAATGTCAGATGCAATTGAAGAATCTGTAGTCCTGCAACCCCCAAGTGGACAAGTACAAAACAGTATTTTGTGTAGTATATTGTCGCTAAGACTTTGGCTGTAACTGCTAAACCACCTTTAAACCAGGAAGCCAGTTAAAGTGATTGCTCCAACCAGGAGGACAACGGCAATTGAGAAAGTGACTGAGCTGTCCGGGAAAACGAGAGGAGGGGGTGATCTGTCTCTACATAAATGAAGGTTGGTGCACAGATGTCACAGTGTTACTGAGGACATGCAACTCGGACTTAGAAACTATCAACTGCAAACCCTTCTATTCCCTCCAAGAATTTTCGAGCTTCATCCTGGTGGGTGTCTATTTAAAGCTACAGGCTCACACTAGCGTACAACAGCTCCTGGCCGAACACATAACTAGCGTGGAGCTAGAACATCCCGACTCTCCACTCATTGTTCTAGGGGACTTTAACAGAGCAAATCTCACCCACAAACTGCCTAATTACAGACAGCATGTTACCTCTCCCACCAGGGACAAAATCACACTGGACCACTGCCACACAACAATAAAAAACACCTATCACTCTGTCCCCCGTGCAGCCCTTGGATGCTCTGATCACTGTATGGTCCATCTTATTCCAACCTACAGACAGAAACTTAAAGCTGTAAACCTGTGGTCAAAACAGTGAAGAGCTGGACTGAGGAAGCTAAGTCAGAGCTACAGGCCTGCTTTGACTGCACAGATTGGAGTGTGTTTGAGACTGCAGCTACAGACTTGTATGAACTCACTGACACTGTGTCATTTTATATCAGCTTTTGTGAGGATGTCTGTGTGCCCAGAAAGTCCTTCTGCACATACAACAACAACAAGCCCTAGTTCACAGCAAGACTCGAGCAGCTTCGTCGTGCCAAAGAGGAGGCCTACAGCCAGGCCAGGAACACACTGACAAGGGAGATCAGAGCAGCAAAGAGGAGCTACTCTGAAAAGCTGAAAGCCCAGGTTTCAGCCAACGACTCCTCGTCTGTGTTAGATATTAGTAAATCAGTTAGATAATTGTTAGACAATGTGTTAGTAATGCAGTTTAGTAAGATTTAAAGTCTGCTCTAGTCTGTTTTGTTTCAAGGTTGGCAAACAGAATGTTGATTCTGAAAAGTGAACCATGACACCAGTTCTTTTCTTGTATTAATCTTGTGTTAGAATATTATGTCTGAATAAATGAATGAATGCCTTAGCTACACACCACGTGACAACATAAACACACATTGAGATTCTTCATTTTGTAATGACTAGGTAAAAATGCAGCTGCTCAAAGCATGTGGAGCACTAGATAAAACATGGAGTCTTCGAACTGATTTCATCTGGGTAAGGGGTTAGCCAAGAACTTATAAATGTATTCCGTGTAGTCAGGGACTCCACTTTCCAGCAGCCTGTGTGTGTGTGTATAGTTGCTTTGTCAACGAAAATTATGACTAAATATCGTCGTCAACGAACCTTTATCGCGTGACAAAAACGAGACGAGACGCAACGAAAATGTTGGCCGTGTGACGATGACTATAATTAAATGTATAATGCAATATTGTTGACAAAAAAAATTTGACTAAATGTGGTTCACAAAATAAAAACTATGCCAAAATGTCTCTTTATTTTCATTGACCAAAACGAAATGAAATGAAATGTTATGTTATTTCGTCTCGTTCAGTCGCGCTATTATTATTATTTTGCAGTATTTCTGTTTCCTGTGTCTTGCTTCAGGGGCTGCATCAAGCCGCACTGCGCAGATGCAGGCAACGTTACTTCCTTAAGCCCCACTCGTGGCAATATTTAGAAGACGACAACAAACAAAGTTAAGTCTGACACAGAGAAAGGGACCGATGGCTGGCCAGCTGGGGTTCGTCATTGGGAGAAAAAGAAGAAACAACATTTGGAAAAACTTTAATTACATAGAAGTGGAAAAGAAAACAATGTGTTGTGGGAAAAGATGGGGAGAAATGCGGCCACAAAATCACACAAAATGTGTATTGGATGTACTCTTTAGTCTATAAGGTAACAATAATATAATAAGATAACCTTGTTTGAAATGGGTTTGGCTAAAAGAAACTTTTGGTTTCCTCTATACTAGTAGGTACTTGTACTATATTGACTGGGTTAAATAGAATTGCATTACTAAAAAGAGACTAAAATACAATTTTCATTGACTAAAAAACGTCTGTGTGTGTGTGTGTGTGTGTGTGTGTGTGTGTGTGTGTGTGTGTGTGTGTGTGTGTGTGTGTGTCTCTGGAAGGAGGAGCAACCCGGGTCGTGTTTGTAATTTTTACTTGTGGTTAAAATAAAATCAGCACTAGATGAAGAAAGATGGACTCCTTCGTTATTCAGAGCTGTCCAATTAAAGAACTGGGGTATTACATCTGTGTGGGGGAGCCTGAAAAGCATCACTGGCTATAGGAAACCATGCCCCCCCTGCTGTGGAAGACCATCAACTAGCAGATGACCTGAATGTGTTCTACTGCAGGTCTGAGGATGTGCGTGGCCTCTTTAAAAAACAAAGGATCAGAAAGGCACCAGGCCCAGATGGTGTGACCCCCTCCTGCCTGAAAGTGTTTGTTGATCAGCTAGGACATCGTAGACCCCCTGCAGTTTGCCTACCGGGCAAACAGGTGTAGTGGTTAAAGCAAACTGAATATAATCAGAATAGGATCAGAATATAGTTAATAGCTAATATTAGTAAATGCACAACATGTAGTATGGTTAGGGTGCACTTTCTGCTCCCTTGTACGGGTCTCTGCAAGGACGTTAGGCACCAGACTTCCTGTTGTTTAGCACAGTGTGCAGGGGGTTATCAAAAATAGAGAAGTGTAACCAGGGTGGGGGCCCGGTTGGATGTCAAGATCTGGACAATCACAGGAAGTGGGGAATGGCCATATAGTTAGCTGGAGAGTTGATCAGGTGTGTGTGTGAAGACCCGAGGAGAAGACTAGAACCAGTGACTAACAGCCTAACTTTCTCTGCAGAGGCTCAGACTGACACAGGTGATTCTGTTTCTCGCCCTCTCAATCATAATCATAAAATATTGTTCAATAAATGATAATTAGCACTGCAGTGATTCTCCCTGTGTATTGATTCTTGCGGCTACACAGGTCTGTGGACAACGCAGTTAACATGGTACTGCATTACATCCTGCAACACCTTGACTCTCCAGGAACCTATGAACGGGCCCTCTTTCTGGACTTCAGCTCTTCATTCAACACCATCATCCTGGACATCCTCCACTCCAAACTGACCCAGCTCACTGTGCCTGCCCCCACCTATCAGTGGATTACTAGCTTTCTGACAGATAGGAAGCAGCAGGTGAGGCTGGGGAAAACCACATCCAGTACCCAGACAATAAGCACAGGTACCCCCCAGGGATGTGTGCTCTCCCCTCTGCTGTTTTCACTCTACACCAACGACTGCATCTCGAAGGACCCCTCTGTGAGCAGCGGGTCTTGTGGTTTACCTGCAACAACCTGGAGCTGAACATGCTCAAAACAGTGGAGATGACAGTAGACTTCAGGAAGAGCCCCCCCCCCCGGTTCGGCTCCGCAACCCCAAAGGACAAGTACAGACTTCAGTGGACAGTCAGGACAGGTCACTGGTGCAAGCCTGCCCTCCATGGAGGACCTGTACACGTCACGGGTCAAAAGGAGGGCAGAGAGGATCACTGCAGACCCCTCATACCTGGGACATAATCTGTTCTAACTGCTTCCCTCTGGATGGCGTTACAGGTCACTGACAACCAGGTACAAGGACAGTTTCTTCCCTCGGGCTGTCACTCTGATTAACACTTGAGCCACCATAGTATGACTGGACAATAACCCTCAGTGCAATACCTTTCCTCGGGGCAATAGCTGTAAATATACATTGTACAGATTATACAGATCTGTACAGGTCTCTGTTTTTTAAGTAGTCTATTTTTATTCCTATTTATCTCGTTTCACAATGAGCATTCCTTTGTCTGTCTGCATTGTTTACTGCTTGTTAATACTGCTTATTATATTACACAGCCTTATGCTGGTTTACTGTTTACTTGCCACTTGCATGGGGATATGTACATGCACAATGAGAGCCGATGTACCAGAGTCAAATTCCTCGTGTGTCCGACACACCTGGCCACTAAAGCAGATTCTGATTCTGAATTGTCAGATTTGTAACTATAAATATCACCTGTCTTACTCTACAGCCTCCTAGTAAATATGAATGTTTGACATTGAGATTCTCTTAACCACCATAGCATTGTGCATGTGTATGTGGTACTCCTCACAGTGCCGTCTCCTCCACAGGCCAGGATCCTCAGGTTGTGGACTTTACGGTACAGCTCCAGGCTAGAAGATCGACACTGGTTAATAGTCAATTTAGTCAAACATTTGTCACATTCTGACATCACCAGTAGGTGTTTAATGACATTTGTGTGTGCGGTTGTGTGAGATATACCCCTCCTTTGGTCCTCCTTGGCTCAGGTCAAACACCTGTCTAGGGTTCAGGTACCACATAAACGACTGCAGGATCTTAGTGCCCTGCCAGATAGGGAGACAAGCGGGAGATTGGAAGACTAGAAAGAGTACAACAGCTAGGGCTGAGACATAACTCTTAAACTGATGAAGGCCTCAATCTGACATACACTGGTCTGCTTTGTCACCTGTCCCACTCAGATTTGATCCTGACAGTCTTGGGATCGAATTGCTGACCTTCCGGTCATAGGCTCGCTTTCCTAACCTTTAGGAAACCACTGGCCCAAGAAAGTGGCTGGTTTAGTGGCACCATAGCAGCTAATTGCAAACTTTTTGTACTTTATATATGGATGACTGACTAGTAGAAAAACTAGAAGACACACCGATTGATTAATTGACTCATTTACTGACTCATTTGGTGAATGACCACCTGGCTTGCTGGCTGACTGCTTTGTGACCAGGCTGACTGGGTTTGGTCATGGCTACCTGGTTTCCTCCACTCTTGGGGTTGACAAACACCAGCAGTGGTTTCATCAGTGGCGAGGGGATGGGTCGAATTATAAATGGTTTCCACTGCCGTCCTTCCTGTCAGAGAAGAAGACAATCTATTCAAAGACTCAGAGAGTGTTGCCCATACTTGTATGGCTTCACACTGTGAGGACCAGTTTGAGTTTTATATCATGGGAGTGAGGATATTTTGGCCAAAAACTCTCTTTCTGACACACCTTCTAAAGGATATTTGAGAGTTAAGATATAAGGGCTCAGGTTAGAATCAGGTTTAAGTTATGGTTGGGCTTTGGCATTTAGTTTTGATGGTTAAAGTTAGGGTAAGGGACTAGGGAATGCATTATGTTCATGTCCTCAATGTTTTGATCAACATGGGGAAATTCAATCTGTGAATACAGTATATTAAAACTTGTGTTCAATAATTTGCACACAAGTGTGTGAAACAAAAGCACGGTAAGAGGAATTTAAAACAACTGTCTGTTTCATATATGTACCTTAAAGTGTGGCAAGTTGTGGAACAAAGAAATACAGTGGTATCTTATTCTACCTCTAGGCGCCAACACACTGTAGTGTAGGACTGACCTCTGCTCCTTTCTTGCTGCATTTCCTCTTGAACGAGGTTCTCTTCTTCTTCTTACTTGACTTCATAGATGACTGTTTGAGACACCGAACAAAGACAGCAGCTGTACATCACTGCAGTTTGAGTTCATGAGGACCAGAGAGGCAGCTTGTTCTCATAATAATGTAAAAAGTGTTTCACTTTATTGTGGTCAACACATCCATATCCATTATTAAAATAATGGAAACATAGCACAGTAGCTCAGTGTTACATAATGCTAGTGTTCCAGGACTCAAGTTCAGATTTTTAGGACTCTTGACTCGTCATAGACCAACTGTCAGTATGATGACTCAGACTTGTCTCACGCACAGTACCTGTAAATAAACTCATTTTAAAATGGTGAGAGCTGTCATTTGTGTTTAATGTAGACCGCAATAACTTGGACTCAGGTAACGGGGACTCAACTCAAACCACTGGTGACTCGGACTCGAGGCTGACTTGAGGTTTAGTGACTCAACTACATCACTGCATCATACAGATGTTGCATCTGTCTCTACACAGCCACCCTGATGAGAAACATTGTTCAATGCTTAATTCAACTGTTCTGAATAAAGAACCTAGAAAACTATAGTACAGCAATGAAAATGTATTGTTAATGACAGGCTTTCAATTAAAATCTTATATCAGGGCACCTAAATCAGTTGAGCCTAAATGGTTAGTATTGACAGTTTAGCCCTGTAATACTGTAGTCCTTGTGCTATTACTATAACCTTTGAAGGTTACTAATGTAGAAATGTGAGTCATGCTACAGCATAGGGGGGACTTCAGGGAGTCATTTGTTATCTTCTGAATCAACAGAGGGACAACCTGACTTCCACAACCCAGTGTCATACATCACAACACTGTATTCAAGTGTATGCATATTAGTTAAATTATATAAATCATCACCTTACTTAAACTACTAAACAAAATAAACCTCTATACAAATGAAATCCCATCATACAGTTCTAACTACCTAAAACAACAACCTCAGGAACAGTTAAACAGGACAGATAGTTACATGAGTGAGGGACAAAGTGTGTGTTCTGATATAACACATGCAGAGTGAATTTGTTTTATTGGGGGACTTATGTAATGTCAGAAGTGCATACGAAGGTTGACTGTGTCTAAATCATCATCTGTTTTTCTTAGTTTATATGTGGTCAATTCACTTTACTTTTATTTTAACTTAACCTAAGTTATCTGCAGTTTATTAAACATTACATATTACAGAAACCTGCTAGCCAGTAAGAAATGAGTATATTATGGGGGTGGCTGTGGCTCAGGAGGTAGAGTGGGTTGTTTCCTAAACGGAGGATTAGCGGTTCGATGCCCAGCTTATCCAGTCAACATGTCAAAGTGTCCTTGAGAAAGACACTGGACTCCCAAGTTGCTCCCAGTGGCAACACTGGTGTGTGAGCGTTTGAGAGTGCAAATAGTTGAATGGCCAAGTAGTGTGAAAGCGCTTTGAGTGTGCTGTAAAGCATAGAAAGGCTCTATACAAGTATAAGACCATATTCCATAGCCACAGTCACTTACTTTGTGAATAAGATCTTTAGAGGTCTTTTTTTCTGTAAAGTTGATTGAATGAGGTCTTTAGACCTGCCCTCACTCCCACAAAACCTGCAGATCTGACCTATTCTGCATTTCCAATCAGCATTTTACTGGACCTACGTTAAACTACTAAATTGGAAACAGACTTCTAGAATGGACCGAAAAGCAGTCAGTCACAGCTTTATTCAGGCACATGCGTGTACAATTTCATGTATGTATTCAAAACACACTCCTGAGTGTACAGTACAGTTGAGTCTAGTGCCTCACAAGACAAGTACTGTCTCTGGTCCCAGGTTATGACTGGCTGACCTGATTGCGTCGGACTCGAATGATCCATGTGGGCGGGACAATGAGGGCAGCGTGAGCTCCAATTGGACAAGCCTCCTCAATCTGCTGCAGCATAAAGCAGGAAATCTTGTTGTGGTACTAAGGAGAAAAATATAACAATAAATATAATTATTAAAAAGTAGAAAACAAAATTAATATCAAATGTGTAAAATAAAAAAAACAAAACAAAACAACATACTCACAGCCTGTTTGCACCAGGAGCAGCTGATTGCGACAATCTCTTTACTGTGGAATGCAAACTTCTGTTGGAAGCCCTGCATAAAAATATAAGAACAGAAGTTCTGTTTTGCTTCACTGCTTCTGAAAAATAAAAGTAAACTACTGGTTTAATTTCCGTTCAGTTAAAGGAGAATACAAGCAATTTAAAGTTCCATATTACCATATACAGTGGGTACGGAAAGTATTCAGACCCCCTTAAAATTTTCACTCTTTGTTATATTGCAGCCATATGCTAAAATCATTTAAGTTCATTTTTTCCTCATTAATGTACACACAGCACCCCATATTGACAGAAAAACACAGAATTTTTGACATTTTCAACCCAACCAAACCAAACACCATGACAGTACTTTAGTCAACGAGAGTTAGGCTCCAACTGTACATATGGACATTTTCTGTAGATTTAAGATAACGTTAATGCCATTGGTTGGCTGCACTGTTTATTTACACTGCACTACTTAGTCACACTCTGAATATTCTATACTTGCACATTGTGTTAGCTCATTCTGTAAATTCATTTTGAAAATAAGAAAAGTAAATGTACAGTATTATTTCACTGCACCTTATTTTATCTCATTAGTTTTGTATCTTATTATGCTGCTTATTTCAGACACTTATGTTATTTGTCATGTCTCATGCTCCATGTTATATGTATGCACCAACTCACGACAACAAATGCCTTATAATGTGAACCCCCTTCCCTTCACTTCTTTGGCAATAAACCTGTTTCTGATTATTCCTTTTAATGTGTAGGGGATGCTGCAATAGGTAGAGGTGTGACCCGCCACATCCTCTCATCAACCATGTCCAAACTCAAACAGGGATTCAAAATGAACTTTGGTATGGCTTTTTAATTGTATTTATTAAGAGAATCTATCAGTTTGATATTCAGTTCTTCTATACAAATAAAGTGAATATTATTGTCATTAGCATATGCACATATTATAAGTTTCTTGACACAGATGTACAGTACTAGCAGCCCTCCATCAGTTGGGGCTTTATAACAGAGTGGCCCGATGGAAGCCTCTCCTCAGTGCAAGACACATGAAAGCCCACATGGAGTTTGCTAAAAAACACCTGAAGGACTCCAAGATGGTGAGAAATAAGATTCTCTGGTCTGATGAGACCAAGATAGAACTTTTTGGCCTTAATTCTAAGCAGTATGTGTGGAGAAAACCAGGCACTGCTCATCACCTGTCCAATACAGTCCCAACAGTGAAGCAGGGTGGTGGCAGCATCATGCTATGGGGGTGTTTTCGAGCTGCAGGGACAGGACGACTGGTTGCAATCAAGGGAAGGATGAATGCGGCCAAGTACAAGGATATCCTGGACGAAAACCTTCTCCAGAGTGCTCAAGACTTCAGACTGGGCCAAAGGTTCACCTTCCAACAAGACAATGACCCTAAGCACAAAGCTAAAATAACAAAGGAGTGGCTTCACAACAACTCCGTGACTGTTCTTGAATGGCCCAGCCAGAGCCCTGACTTAAACCCAATGGAGCATCTCTGGAGAGACCTGAAAATGGCTGTCCACCAACGTTTACCATCCAACCTGACAGAACTGGAGAGGATCTGCAAGGAGGAATGGCAGAGGATCCCCAAATGCAGCTGTGAAAAACTTGTTGCATCATTCCCAAAAAGACTCATGGCTGTATTAGCTCAAAAGGGTGCTTCTACTAAATACTGAGCAAAGGGTCTGAATACTTATGACCATGTGATATTTCAGTTTTTCTTTTTTAATAAATCTGCAAAAATGTCAAAAATTCTGTGTTTTTCTGTCAATATGGGGTGCTGTGTGTACATTAATGAGGAAAAAAATGAACTTAAATGATTTTAGCATATGGCTGCAATATAACAGAGTGAAAAATTTAAGGGGGTCTGAATACTTGAGAGGAGTACAATGTCAGTCGTAGTAAGACAGAATACATGTGTATGAACAAAAGGGAGGGTCTAAATACTTTCTGTACCCACTGTATATACTTTCTCAAACATTAAAATGATTATTAGTAAATTATTTGTAAAAAACGCTATGAGAATTACTACTCACCTTCCCACACTGTTTACATTTGCCTTCTTGTCGTCTCCGATGCACCCAGTGATGATGCACCACGATGGGCTGAATACACACAAGTCAAAATAACAAGTTAAATTCTATAACACTGAGTCAATGACCATGTATGAACGTAAAGATCATAAAAATATAAATGACTAGAGAAATGCATTTCCTGTCGAAAATGCATGTGGATTCTGTGGGCTGAAGGATCGCCCTGAAAATGCTGAACATTTTGACACCTGAAAAGCATATCTACCTGAAAGTATGCTGAAGTACAATTTTCCCATTCATTTGGATGGGGGAAATTTTTCAAAATAAAGCTAAATATTTCAGAAGTGTGAAGTGTAGAAAAATTCTGAGCCGAAGCATGAATGTCCTGGGAGAGCTGAACATTTTGATACCCGAAATAGGTGAAGGTATGCTGAAGTAGAATTTCCCCATTCATTTGAAAGGCACAAAGTTTTCAGAATAAAGCTAAATATTGTAAAAGTGTAATGTTTTGAAAAATTGTGAATAGACGCATGAATGTCGTTGAAGAGCTGAACATTTTGATAGCTGAATGTATGCTGAAAGTAGAATTTCCCCATTCATTTGAACGGGGCAAAACTTTCAAAATAAAGCTACATATATTTGAAAAGTATGAAGTTCAGAAAAATCCTGAAGAGAAGCATGAATGTCCTTGAAAAGCTGAACATTTTGATACCTAAAATAGCTGAAGGTATGCTGAAGTAGAATTTTACCATTCATTTGAATGGGGCAAAAACTTTCAAAATAAAGCTACATATTTCAAAGGTATAACATTTTGAAAAATCCTGAAGAGAAGCATGAATGTCCTTGAAGAGCTGAACATTTTGATATCTGAAATAGCTGAAGGTATGCTGAAGTAGAATTTTCCCGTTCATTTTAATGGGGCAAAACTTTCAAAATAAAGCTATATATTTCAAAGGGATAAGGTTTAGAAAAATCCTGAAGAGAAGCATGAATGTCCTTGAACAGCTGAACACTTTAATAGCTGAAACAGCTGAAAGTATGCAGAAGAAAAAAATTTCCCATTCATTTGAATGGGGCAAGATTTTCAAAACAAAGATAAATATTTTAAAAGTATTAAGTTTAGAAAACCTCTGAATAAAAGCATGAATGCCCTTGAAAAGCTGAACCTTTTGATAGCTGAAAAACTGAAAGTGTGCTGAAGCAGATTTTTCCCCCACTCATTTGAATGGGACAAGATTTTCAAAATAAAGCTAAATATTTCAAAAGTATTAAGTTTAGAAAAATTCTGAATAGAAGCATGAATGTCCTTGAAGAGCTGAACGTTTTGATAGCTGAAATAGCTGAAAGTGTGCTGAAGTAGAATTTCCCTATTCATTTGATTGGGGCAAGATTTTCAAAATAAAGCTAAATATTTAAAATGTATGAAGTTTAGAAAACTTCTGTATAGTAGTATGAATGTCCTTGAAGAGCTGAACATTTTGATAGCGGAAATTATGCTGAGGTAGAATTTTCCCATTCATTTGAATGGGGCAAGATTTTCAAAATTAAGCAAAAATATTTCAAAAGTATGAAGTTTAGAAAAATTCTGAAGAGAAGCATGAATGTCCTTGAAGAGCTGAACATTTTAATAGCTGAAAAAGCTGAAAGTACAAAGAAGTAAAGCTTTCCCCATTCATTTGAATGGGGCAAAACTTTCAAAATAAAGGAAAAACATTTAAAAAGTATGAAGTTTAGAAAAATTCTGAAGAGAAGCATGAATGTCCTTGAAGAGCTGAACATGTTAATAGCTGAAATCGCTGAAAGTACGAAGAAGTAAAAATTCATTTGAATGGGGCAAGATTTTCAGAATAAAGCTGAATATTTTAAAAAGTACAAAAGTTACAAAAAAGTTGTATACATCCGCGCATGTCCTGAAAAAGCTGAACATTTTGATACCTGAATGGCTTTTTTAGCTGAAAGTATGCTTAAGTAGTTAAGTGCCAAAAAACGTACGGAAGAATAAAAACAACAATAAGAAAAAAAATTATAATATTAATAATAAAGAAATAATTGGAAAACATAGTATGGATGCTGAATCAGCATCCATACAATAATAATAATAATAATAAAAAAATAATTGGATAACATAGTATGGATGCTGACTCAGCATCCATACAATAATAAAGACCAGGAAAACAAGGTATGGATGATAAGTCAGCATCCATACTATGTTATCCAATTATTTATTATTATTATTATTATTGTATGGATGCTGATTCAGCATCCATACAATAAATAAGTGAAAATCATCAACTGTATAATATATGGATGCCATGACAGCTCCCAGAAGTGAAGCCATCATGACTCAATCACCCCTTGGTGGCTGTTTCTGAGACTTCCCTGTCAGCTCCCAAGCTTGTAAAAACAAGATTCAGCTCCAACTGCAGTATTGCCAAACACCAATCAGTAGAAATAAACTTCCAGAACTCACCTCTCGAATGTTCCTAGAGCCTGATTCTCTGAAAGATGGTTTACACCTGAAATTGATCTGCAGGAGAAGGAGAGAGATGTAAATACAAATCTGCTACACACTGGGTACCAGGATAGGTTATAAGGAAAAAGCATGGTGCTCCAGAACAGACAGCTGTACCATATGGACACACCTCTAGAGCCATGATTGGAATTATTTACAACGATCCGCAGGTATTTTAGGAGAAAGAAACAATTAGTCTTACTTTGCAGCAGTTATAGAGGATGCCACCACCAAGGGAAGCACCATGTAAAAAACAACAAAAACAAAAAACAGCCATCTGTGACTGCCAGGCTGAACACTGTTAGGTCAACCATACTGTTCAAGTGCCTTTGGGAAGGCATATGAAAGAGGCTTTTGGTTCACTACGATAGTTCAGATAACATTCTGTTCATTCCTACAAAACATGTTTCAGCCTTGCATCTCACAGACCTTGAACGTATCTATCTTTTTATTGTGAATATCAGTTGGTCATTAGTTTCATATGATTTGTGGTATACCGTTGAGAACATTGGCACAGGGAACAAGACAAGAAATACAGGTTTATGGTATTAAAGAACCTGGCTGACTCATAAAGACAGTGTTGTTGTTTTGATTGGTTCTTTTCTTAAACTCATATCCATGAATGCATCAATGGGTCCATTATTAACAGGCTCACATAGTTCAAATCTACAGAAATGAAAGCTTCCAAATGTGTACTGTATATAACGATGCAAAACGTCTGTGGAATTTTTTCATATAGCAATTGACCGATTTAACAGTGACACCAAGGAGTAAACAATGCGTTTTGTATTTGGGGATTTTTTTGAGGGGGAGCTCTGACAAAATGACCAAATTTGGTAAAGAGTACAATGTGAGGGGGGCTTTTCTACCCACAAAATTTATCGAGGACAATGATGTGCCTTATCTGGTGCTTGAGTGCAGGGATTTTAGCGTTTCAAGTTCAGAATCAAAGAAGCATTTTATTACAAGGGCAGTGAACTTGGAAATGTTACAGCATTAGTTCACAACATTAGTGTAGCTACTGATAGCTTAAATCAGTATTTGTTTTCAAACTGTGCCCCCCTGGCAGTCCAAAAAGGCTGACCATGCATTTATAATGTAGTTTCACTGTAGGCATTTTTTTAAACACACACTGACATGTATTAAATGTGACCCATATCCGATTTCCTTATGACAGTGTGAACAGCACAAATCCGATTTTTTCAAATCAGGCCCAGGCCACTTTCATATGTGGTCCTAAATCGGATACATACCCGATGTTTTGCAATGCGACTTCAGTCTGAATGGCCATGTCGCATTTCATGCGATTTTTATGTCATTGAAATGCGACAGACGTCACAATTCTGCGCTGGAGGAGGTGAGGCCATAAGCAATATTTGTGCTCTCCTTCTTCTTGATATTCTTCTTCTTATTATTTCTTTATTTCGATTGCACATTAACTGGTACATCGCCACGCACATGCTATCACGAGCTGCATCCATTTTTATTTTCGCAAACACAGTACGCTGTGTCTGACATCACGTCCTCTTCTGCGCATGCGGGTCACCTCAGGGCCGTATACCATTCACACATGAGACAGATGGCAGTCACATTTAAATGACAGTGTGAACAACAGCACAAAAAAATCGGATTTTGGCAAAAAATCCGATCTGAGCATTAAGACCTGCAGTGTGAACGTAGTCTTAGTCAGAATTATGGTCCCTGAGGCACAACTAGTTGAAAAACCCTGGTTTAGAGTTCTAGGCAGTTCATGATTATACAGTGACAACATTTAGTTTGAAATATTATTTAAGGGACCTCCTATCTTATGTCATGGTATACTGAAGACAGCGCTAATGCTACATCATCTACAGTACTAATGTAACTGTTGATCTGTTCTTTTTGTGCTGGTGCATGGCTGCAGCGGTTAGTTGACTGTAACATTAATATAGCATATAAAAAGATATCTTGATCTCATTGAGATTTTTTTAACAAATACATAAAGTGCAACTAACTACATTAGAGACAGTTAATTTAAGTTTTAATGGGTGTTTACCGCAGATGGCTTAGTTTATGTGTGGTTATATTAACTTTACAGTTGTTAATTGAATACCACCACAGCTACAGTATGTACCACACAAAAACAACAGTTTAACGGTTATGCTAGTAGATGATGAAGCATTATCAGTGTCATGACATCAGTAGTGAAATCCCTTAAATATAATCTGTACATCATACTCTGTCTTAGTTGTCCATTTTGCCGGCAAGCACCCTAAGAAAATCCCAGAATGCAATGCACTGTTGACTCCCTGATGTCATTGTGAAATGGGACAATTATAAACATGCATAATTTCACTCAGTGGAAGCATCATATCATGCTTGACAAAAACAAATTAAGACTGTACAATACACTACTGTCATACAGCTTTTATTTGGAAGTATATTCTAAGTGTTCGGTATACTGAAGCAAACTACACATCAAATGTTGATTTAAAAAATTAAATGGTGTCATTAGACATTGTGTGTATGTTTTTGATCAACAGTGTTCCTCTGCCTTCTGCTTCCTGCTAACAATCAGGTTGACTAACGAGCATCTGAATCCAACACAGCAGGGAACATGATGACTCTGCAATGCTCCTATCTAAAGCAAATATGGCTATCTTCATGCTAAAAAAACTAGATGATTAGGATGATTTTATCCTTTTTGGGTGCTTAATACTTGTACTCTATGCTAGGATTGAATTAGGATAATAAAATTAGGTCCACTTTCCTATCTTATTCAGCCAAACCTCCCACAAACCTTCCTTTAACTGAGCAGGACATATTCTTACTCATTAGAGTGTGTCCGTTCCATTAGCCTATCTTTATTCCATGCATTTGGTAGTGAACAGGATATTCTCCAATAAAGTTAAATATAGATGTTTCAAATATTTATCAGTGGGAAAGGAAAATGTAAAATAACATTAATTTATTACAGCTGGGAAAAACAAAAGAATTATTTGGAGGTAAAATTATTGCCACGGGCAATATTAACAGTATTTAGCTGTATTCACAGTGCTAACACATAATATAAGGTATGTCAAAAGCATTTGTTCTTAGCAAGACTTGCCCAAGTAATTGGTATGAGACTACAGGCACTACACTGTAGGCTATTACAATGTTAAATGTACGGCAATAACTTCTCCTTTTGAAATTAATTTTTGTTTGTTGGGACAAGTTAGGTAAGAAAAAATACTGCCAAGCCTGCATCTCACAGTTGTCAGATGGAATATGCTGTGCTGTCACAGAGATGGTTTAGCTGTCATGTGAGAACAGGTGGTTAGACCAAGCTAAATTTGTTACAGCATCCTCTGGAAAGAGGTCAAAGGTCATGGGCCAGGAGTCAGTGGAAAGAGAAGCACCTTGGAAAAAAGACAAGAGCTGCATTCTAAATTTGTTCCTGTTTACTTTGTAATTCAAAGTGTATTCACTGATAAAGAACAACAGTGAGTGGCTGAGAGTGACTTTTGCTGTAGGGGCTCTTTCATGCTCCAAGCAAGCATTTTGTTTTCTTTTACCAATATCTATTCAGGGTAGGTTCACTGAGAGGCCACCTCTCACCTGTCCCATCCAGATTTAGTTCTGCCAGTTCAGGAATTAAACAGGCAACTTTCTGGTCACAAGCTCACTTCTTTAAACTTTGGGCCACCACTGTCCCACAAAGATGTGGCAAAATGATGTACTCCTCTTCTGGAGTCATTTTGTTTCTTCCAAATAAATCACCTGATCTGACTAGGGCTGTGGTCAAGTGACTTTTGCTGCCCCCATTGGATGAGAAATGTATCTCCCAAATGTCAAACAGGCAATATAATGACTGAGAAGACTTCACCTGGTGTGGTGAAAAGCAAGTTTCATTATAAAAAGCTTCCAGATGGAAGATGTCCCTTCAAAGACACTGTGGCATTCAGTTTCTTAAATAGGCCTATTCATTGGTGCATTCATTTGAGTTGATGTTACTATGCACTGTATAGTATGCATGCAATTTTCAGGAAAGTTGTGTTTGTGTTTGTGTGACTTTGTAGCAGACATTACTTTGTAACAGTCCTTTATGTAGGCATCTGTTAAAAATATCTGTAGTTCATATGGATGTTTTGGGCAATGCCAAACACTCCCTGACACTTTTGTAATCAGCAAATTAAGAGATTTTAATTTAACATTTGCTAAGTGTTAATGGTTGAGATGTTAATAAAACTGAAGAATGTTTCCTCTGACCAGTTTGTCATGCATTTCTTTATTCTGACATTGTGCAGGTTGATAATACAAGTAAATCCTAGTGTTTTTAATTTAGGATAATTGTGATGAATCACACCCTATGACTGTGATTAACTCGATTCAACTTTTTAAACCGATTGACAGCATTAGTAAAAATACACTTTAGGTCATGGTTATACACAGGGTACGAGTGATATGCGAGCTGACAACACGGCAGTGTAGTCAGTTGAAGTGATTAAACTAGGAGCATACTGGTTACACAGTAGTCTGTCTAAGCAATCATCTGACCATAGCCATTAAGAGGCAGAGTAGCGGCGAGTCCCACGGGTGCATCCGCCACACTCTGAGATCGGACTTCATGGAAAAGAGGGCAAT
This sequence comes from Monopterus albus, assembly GCF_001952655.1. Lineage (NCBI taxonomy): Eukaryota > Metazoa > Chordata > Actinopteri > Synbranchiformes > Synbranchidae > Monopterus > Monopterus albus. Next base: position 148,004 of record NW_018128274.1, on the reverse strand, counting down.
TGCATGAGGAGTCTCAGGAAGAGCTTTAAGCATCCAGTGGCTTTACAAAACATCGATTTTACTTTTGTTTCTTACTGAATTTTGCAATCAATACAACTTGAGCTGTATTGTGGTTTTTTAATTTTAATTCAAAAATGAATTTGTTAACTGCTGGTTGATATAGCCTACTAAAATAATTTATCTTAAAATTTTGCTCTGGCCTCTTTACATTTGTATTCAGCATATACCTTACAGTCTCAATGAAATCCTGAAGCAAATGTGTAAGTGACAAAAAAAGGACATTTATTATTTTGGCCAGTAAAAAAATAAATAAATAAAAAGTTTGATTGGTGGATTTTTTTCCAACTATTAGCCAATTTGCCCGGTGAGTAAAAAGGTTAATTTCGGACCCTGGTGTGTGTCTGACCTGGATTAGATTCCAAATTCAATAAATTTAACAAACCTGTTTTCCTTTAAAGAACATGTGGTCCGTGTTTCCCATATATTGTAGAGATTTTATTTGGGCAGCAGCCCACCTACAAAGATTTTTCATTTTCTGCACCAAATAAATTCTCAACCTCAGGGAAACACTGATATCATGTCCAGACACCCCCTCTACTCTGTGTATATTTCTGTCAGATTGAGAAGAGATGAAGGGAGTTGTGTGTTTCTCACTCTAAAGTTGGGTTCATTGAGGGGCATGGTGGCTTCCAACAGAATGGCTCTAGAGCTGGGAAACTGCAGGTTAAACAGGAGGTACGATTAAACACAACCTGCTGTTCTCTGCTTTAGAAGTAAAATGAATGAAATGAAATCAAGAATACTTATAATCTGAACAGCATTTTTGGATCCTTCATGACTTTAAAGTAATCTTATTTTTCACTTCTTAAGTCATCCTTGAGGACTAAAGGTTTAATCCGTCTTTATTCTTGACTCTATTACCTTTTGTCCCTCTTGAAAAATAATTTACGTCCTTCTTAATCCTTTCCTTTTCACCTTTGTCTGCAATGACTGAAGTTCCACACCTGTGCCTTAATGTTTATCTTCATAAAGTAGATTTAAAAGCTGAACATTTGGTCTACCTCATGAGTACTGTGAAAAAATATTAGACCAAGATATTACCTTCTCCAGTTGTTCTATACAGATGGTGTGGGCAACTATCTTACAGGCAGCACACTTCCTCCGACTAACAGACTTTTGCTAGAAAGAGAAAGAAGGAGAGGTAAAGATGATCAGCTTTGGAGGAAGAAAAAACAACCGCAGACATAAAATCACAAAAACCAGGAATAAAGATGAAACTAGTTGTGTTTTAACCAAGAGAATTTTAGTAATTTGTTTTATGATCTTAAGCTGCTAGGACAGATTTTGAATAAAGAAAATCTGAGGCAGTAGTGCCATGTCTGACCACTGGGGGCCAGTCTTCAAAAAGGGAAATCTCAACTGACACAGCAGTTGCTACACACTACATCGGTGAAAACAGCAAGGACCCTGTACATGAGACTGAATGAAGACTGGAAACAGCCAACATCAGCTGTTTTTAAACACCAGCAAAATCTGCTCACAGCATCCACTGGAATGAGGCCAAAAGTCATTGACCAGGAGTCGCTGGATGGCCTAGAAAGAAAAAAAGTGTGCCAAATCATCTTTGAAGAGGGACAGGGTTACAATCTTCCCTCAAACACAATATTCATGTAATAATCCACTCTCACGTAGTAGACCCCTGCTTCACCTGACCTGATGATCAGTGTCTACTCTTGCACTGCTTTGATAAGCGTCAGGGTACAGTTCTTCAGTCATGCCTTTTCCAGACACTTAAAGTTTAAACCACCACTGCTACTTCTAGTGAAGAAGACTACATATCTATTGAAAGTTTTCTGAAAACTGTTGACAAAGACTGTATATTATTAAGTTTGAATCTGTTTTTCTGCTCTAAACATAGCACTGAAACAGAAAGTTACCAACAACCTCCTGCTCTCTTTCAACTTCAGACACCTCAGTATCCTCATCCTCAGCTCTGCATTTGACACCATCACTCCATCCTTCTGCATCACTGACACTACCCTTTCCTGGTTTAAATCATATCTCCCAGACTGACAGACATCAATATATATGCATCACTAGCTGTAAATAATCAATCAAGGTGTCCCCCAAGAGTCACTGCCTGGTCCCCTTCTCCTTGGTCTTCCAAAACACAGTCTCTGTTTCCATTGCTACACCGATGCAGTAGTGGAAGAAGTACTCAGATTGTGTACTTAAAAAAGTAACAATACCACCATATCCAATTTAGGATCCTCCTCAACACACACAAAGCCATCCACAACATGGCCCCATCCTACCTGTCCAGTATCCCCTGCATAAAGTCTGTGGTGACCCAGCCTTTGTTATTGCCGCCCCCACCCTTTGGATCCAATAATAAATAAAATGTATTATTACTATTAAAGCAACAATGCCGTGGCCATCTTGATTTTGTTTTGCAATTTGGATGAACAGGTCTTTTTATAAAGACTTTAGTTGGTGCAGATGCAGGAATATCTGACTGAAAAAAAGTGAATGTTTAGCAGATGTAGCCTTGTAAATATGCAGGAGATGCAAACATTTAGACATATAAACAGTCTGATAAACTAAAGAAAAACATAATCATTTGGCAAATGATTTACTCCAAACACTCTTTTTAAAATTGAAACAGCTGCATAAAAATATAATTTGTTGTTGAGAACACAGAGAGGGAGGGAGGAAAGGAACAGGAGAGAGTCAAAGGGCGATACTAACCAGGGCTCTGGCAATACAGTGCTGTTCTCCAACATAACAGTAATCTCCAGACACATTTGTCTCAAACCAGATATGATCTCCATATTGAGCTGACTCCTACAAAGACAAACACACAAAGGAAGCTCAAAGAAGGACAAAAAAAAATGAAAAAGAGCCTTGTTTTCTATAAACCTGCCACTGTCAAAGAAAAAAGAAAGGCTTGCAGGGCTACACGCCATTGATATTTATCATTGTCAAATGACTGATGCAGCATGGATATTTGATGAAACACTTTGTAAAATCATTGAGGCTGAAGATTAACCATTACATTTCCAAACCAGCTAGTGATACCATAACTCAACAGGAAAGCTCTCAAAAAATGAACATAACATTGTCATGACTATGTATGGCAACTGAAATATGATCTCCTACAAACCTGTTGCTGTGGGCGGGCCTCGGGGGGCAGTGCCCGCCCAAATAAATTGCTGGGGCCATCTACTGACCTTGAAGACATTTCTTAAATTCTATATGTAATGTTTTATTGTAAAAGTGAAACAAAAAGATCTGTGGTCTGTTAAAAGAATTACTACAAAAATATTTGAAGGGGTAAAAAGTAGTAACAGTAGACTGGCTAAATATTACATCAAGAGAGATCAGTCTGATGACCCTCTTAGGCGGATGTAGGAGTGTGGACCGATTTACATGAAGATGACTAAAGGTGGAAATCAGAAAAAAAAAGGAGTGGATTGAATCTACGTCACATCTAGATGTTGCGGTAATAGAAACCCACAGTGTCCACGATGAACATAATGTAGGCTAGGTATCAGTGCTAGTGCAAGCTTTAACCAAGAAGAAGTTGTCAAAGCAGGCAGATTGCATGTGCAACCTGAGGCCTGTGGCCATGACTTGGGTACAGATAAACCAAAATAGGGTTATGCTAAAGGCATATCCAGCAAGAACGTATTAGAGAGATCGCTGAAATGTAAGTGGAATTAAGGTGTCAAATCTGCAGCGCCTGTAGTGTAGTTACACCCATACTTGCTTTTACATTAGATATTCTGGTGGCATATTTCAATTTTGTGAATTTCGGTTCTCTATTTATTACTTCCCTTAATGGTAACTGTGATGTCTGTTAGTGCTGTACTGTGGCTCATGTTAGAAACCAACATTTACCAATATCACCAATATCATAGATTTATAATAATAGCCATGCCCTCCCAGTGAAATTGAGGAGCCTGGCTTTCAATTTCCATGTAGCAACAAGTCTGATCTCCTACGTATATGAGCTGCTGAGCTGCCATTGTAGGGATATAAGTAACATTTGTGTTTTTTTCTCAGACCCTTGTTGTGTCATACTACTTGTACCCAGACTCACCGTCCAGTCCACAGTGCTGCGGATGCTCGCTTCTGAGTCTGTCCTGTTCAGCAATGATGCACTGGGCTCAGAGGGCAGATGGTGCAGACTCGACTTGGCTATTGCCTTCCTGGAAGCACAGAAAGGCAGAAAATAGTGAATGCACATTCATCTCGACAATAAACTTCAAGCAAGCAGGAAAATATGTAAATCTAAAATCTAATGTCACACAAATATCAAAATTTCAGGGTGAAATAAAACTGAAATGGATTTAAAAAAAAATACATTCCTTAATATGTAGATATGACCCTAAAGGTGTTAATTGTTCTGGATCAAGCAACTTCCACAAAGATAACAGCAACAGCAAGTGAACTGCAGTCTCCTTTTGTGATGGTCATTCATGGCTTTTAAATTATGTACTCTGAAGTCAGTATGTTATAATTCTTAAGAGACAAATGAAAATTTAAATATTGAATTTCATATTTTGGGATGTGTAGCATTTAATATATCTACAAAAAAAATCCAGAAAATCACTTTAT
>NW_018128274.1:142320-143025 GCF_001952655.1 Monopterus albus | reverse complement strand
AGTTGCCCTGGCTGTGTGTTTGGGGTCATTGTCATGCTGGAAGACCCAGCCACGACCCATCTTCAATGGTCTTACTGAGAGAAGGAGATTGTTGTCCAAAGTCTCGCAATACATGGCGGCATCCATCCTCTCCTCAATACGGTGCAGTCGTCCTGTCCCCTTTGCAGAAGAGCACCCCCAAAGCATGATGTTTCCACCCCCTTGCTTCATGGTTGGGATGGTGTTTTTGGGATTGTACTCATCCTTCTTCTTCCTCCAAACATGGCAAGTGGAGTTTATACCAAAAAGTTCTATTTTGGTCTCATCTGACCACATGACCTTCTCCCATGCCTCCCTCTGGATCATCCAGATGGTCTTTGGTAAACTTCAGACGGACCTGGACATATGCTAGCTTGAGCAGAGGGACTTTGCATGTGCTGCAGGATTTTAAACCATGACGGTGTAGTGTGTTACTAATGGTAACCGTTGAGACTGCGGTCCCAGCTCTCTTCAGGTCATTGACCGGGTCCTCCCGTGTAGTTCTATGCTGATACCTCATCTTTCTCAGGATCACTGATACTCCACGAGGCGAGATCTTGCATAGAGCCCCAGTCCGAGGGAGATTGACAGTCATCTTGAATTTCTTCCATTTTCTAATAATTGCGCCAACAGTTGTTGCCTTCTCACCAAGCTGTTTGCCTATTGTCCTGTAGCCCATCCCAGCCT
>NW_018128274.1:141295-141645 GCF_001952655.1 Monopterus albus | reverse complement strand
TACGGCTAGACTGTTTGTTGCTGCGTTTGATCAGGCTGCTGCACAACTGTATGTGGCCGCCGGCGATGCAGAGGGCCTTAATTCCTGGTTCGACCTTTCCTGTTACTCCATAATGGATTTGGTGGCCCCGCCGAAAATTCAGCAACTGAGGGCGAGGCCGGAACCCTGGTTTGGTACTGAAACTCGAGCAGCGAGACAATCCTGCTGTAAGGCGGAGCGTCGGTGGAAGAAGGATGGATTACAGGTGTCATTCCAAATCTTAAAGGAATGTGCAGAACTATCAAAGAAGACTGTTGAAGAAGCTAAACGAGGATATTTGTCAAATATTATTGTATCTAACAGTCACAATC
>NW_018128274.1:139240-139464 GCF_001952655.1 Monopterus albus | reverse complement strand
TTTGGGCTCAGTCAGGTCGCCCTTGCCCGCCTCCAGAGAGTCCAAAATGCTGCTGCTCGTCTATTGGTTGGAGGGCGTAAAAGTGACCATATCAGACCCATTTTGGCATCCCTGCATTGGCTGCTGGTTTGTTTTAGAATCCATTTTAAGATTCTTTTATTTGTTTTTAAATCTTTAAATGGTTTGCCCCCCCCCCCCCCCCTTTTTTTACAAAATTTCTAACT
>NW_018128274.1:135828-138171 GCF_001952655.1 Monopterus albus | reverse complement strand
ACTTGGAGCTTGTTCTTGTGCTGCCAGGATTAGTGCCTCTGTGCTGTCTTTCAGTCCAGCTTTGTTCAGCCACTGGTAGAATTTTTCGATATCAGCCACTTCTTCTATTTGACGGTGGTACATATCGTTCAGAAGTTTGTCCTTCCATGAGGGTTCCTGCTCTTCCTTCCCTTGTTCCTCTGGTTTCTGCTGCCTGAGGTATTTGCTAAGCACTTCATCACTCGGGGCCATCTTCCTGATGTATTCATGGATCTTTGTTGTTTCATCCTGGATAGTGGCTCTGACGCTCACTAATCCTCTGCCTCCTTCCTTCCGCTTAGTGTACAGTCTCAGGATACTGGACTTTGGGTGAAACCCGCCGTGCATTGTAAGGAGCTTCCTTGTATTCCCACTGACTTCCCCAGCTCTTCATACTTGAGACCCTCTTTTGAATGTCTGCCATTGTGATGATTACTGGATAGGCATAGGTGTTAATCGCCCGGACTTTGTTCTTCCCATTCAGCTGGCTTCTCAGGACTTGCCTTACTCTCTGCAGGTACTTGGTGGTTGCTGCTTTCCATGAGGCCTCTTCATGGTTCCTGGTTGCCTGCGGGATCCCAAGGTACTTGTAGCTGTCCTCAACATCTGCTATGTTGCCTTCTGGTAGTACAATCCCCTCAGTTCTGACTACCTTCCCTCTCCTTGTTACCATTCGACCACACTTATCCAGTCCGAATGACATTCCGATGTCCTGACTGTAGATCCTAGTGGTGTGGATCAGTGAGTCGATGTCTCGTTCACTCGTGGCATTCAGCTTGATGCCATCCATGTAGAGGAGGTGGCTGATGGTTGCTCCATTTCGTAGTTGGTATCCGTAAACTGCTCTTGGTGATGATCTGGCTGAGGAGGTTCAGTCCTATGCATAACAGCAGCGGGGACAGAGCATCTCCTTGGTAGATACCGCACTTGATGTTGGCTTGTGCAATTGGCTTGAAGTTGGCCTCTAGGGTTGTTTTCCACATTCCCATTGAGTTCTTGATGAAGGTTCTTAGAGTCCAGTTGATTGTGTACAGTTCCAAGCATTCCAGGATCCATGTGTGAGGCATTGAGTCATAGGCTTTCTTGTAGTCAATCCAGGCAGTGCAAAGGTTGGTATGCCTGGTCTTGCAGTCTCGAGTGACTACTTTATCAACCAGTAGCTGGTGCTTTGCTCCTCTGGTGTTACTACCAATTCCTTTCTGGGCGCTGCTCATGTATTGAGCCATGTGCCTGCTCATCTTAGCTGCTATGATACCTGACAGGAGCTTCCATGTTGTGCAGAGGCAGGTTATTGGGCGGTAGTTGGATGGTACTCCTCCCTTCTGAGGGTCCTTCAGGATCAGGACTGTCTGGCCTTCAGTTAACTACTCAGGATGGATTCCATCCATTAGTAGTTGGTTCATTTGTCCCGCCAGGGGCTCATGGAGTGAAGTTAGCTTTTTATAGTCTATATATACATATACAGTGGGTACGGAAAGTATTCAGACCCCCTTAAATTTTTCACTCTTTGTTATATTGCAGCCATATGCTAAAATCATTTAAGTTCATTTTTTTCCTCATTAATGTACACACAGCACCCCATATTGACAGAAAAACACAGAATGTTTGACATTTTTGCAGATTTATTAAAAAAGAAAAACTGAAATATCACATGGTCATAAGTATTCAGACCCTTTGCTCAGTATTTAGTAGAAGCACCCTTTGGAGCTAATACAGCCATGAGTCTTTTTAGGAATGATGCAACAAGTTTTTCACACCTGCATTTGGGGATCCTCTGCCATTCCTCCTTGCAGATCCTCTCCAGTTCTGTCAGGTTGGATGGTAAACATTGGTTGACATTTTCAGGTCTCTCCAGAGATGCTCAATTGGGTTTAAGTCAGGGCTCTGGCTGGACCATTCAAGAACAGTCACGGAGTTATTGTGAAGCCGCTCCTTCGTTATTTTAGCTGTGTGCTTAGGGTCATTGTCTTGTTGGAAGGTGAACCTTCGGCCCAGTCTGAGGTCCCGAGCACTCTGGAGAAGGTTTTCGTCCAGGATATCCCTGTACTTGGCCACATTCATCCTTCCCTCGATTGCAACCAGTCGTCCTGTCCCTGCAGCTGAAAAACACCCCCATAGCATGATGCTGCCACCACCATGCTTCACTGTTGGGACTGTATTGGACAGGTGATGAGCAGTGCCTGGTTTTCTCCACACATACCGCTTAGAATTAAGGCCAAAAAGTTCTATCTTGGTCTCATCAGACCAGAGAATCTTATTTCTCACCATCTTGGAGTCCTTCAGGTGTTTTTTAGCAAACTCCATGCGGACTTTCATGTGTCTTGC
>NW_018128274.1:133855-135577 GCF_001952655.1 Monopterus albus | reverse complement strand
GTTTGGCCGGACGGCCAGCTCTAGGAAGGGTTCTGGTCGTCCCAAACGTCTTCCATTTAAGGATTATGGAGGCCACCGTGCTCTTAGGCACCTTAAGTGCAGCAGAAATTTTTTTTGTAACCTTGGCCAGATCTGTGCTTTGCCACAATTCTGTCTCTGAGCTCTTCAGGCAGTTCCTTTGACCTCATGATTCTCATTTGCTCTGACATGCACTGTGAGCTGTAGGGTCTTATATAGACAGGTGTGTGGCTTTCCTAATCACGTCCAATCAGTATAATCAAACACAGCTGGACTCAAATGAAGGTTTAGAACCATCTCAGGGATGATCAGAAGAAATGGACAGCACCTAAGTTAAATATATGAGTGTCACAGTAAAGGGTCTGAATACTTATGACCATGTAATAAATCTGCAAAAATGTCAAAAATTCTGTGTTTTTCTGTCAATATGGGGTGCTGTGTGTACACTAATGAGGAAAAAAATGAACTTAAATGATTTTAGCATTTGGCTGCAATATAACAAAGAGTGAAAAATTTAAGGGGGTCTGAATACTTTCTGTACCCATTGTATATATATGTGAAAGTTTTGCATGGTTCCAACTTACCTTGCTTTATTTTAAATAACTGGAAAGCTCTGTGTTATTTTGAAGTTTACATACTGGCCCATATATCAACATAACAATTTTATTATCTTCTTTGGTCTCAGTTTAATCTTACTTTACCTGACCATAGCCTTCTGGTTCACAAAGATGATGAACTTTAAACTTCACTAATGTTTTGCGATGATAAAGGTTAAAGACTATTAATATATCAGGCAATCTGTAACATCCTTTTGCTTTACAACATTCACCACTGTCCAAGATGCTGATCTTTTGATCCACAGGGATCTGGAAGATCTCTTTATACTGTAGCTGATGAAACAGTGTTATTTCAGGTGTTTATTTTATTTTTTTTATTGTATTACTGTAAGATTTGAGTCTTATAGACTCTAGTTACTTCATCAGTTTTAGTTACCTCTCATGCCTTTAGTTCCCTTTAGTTACTGTTAGAATCTAACCTCTTTGTCAGAAATTAACCCAATTCTTTTGTTGGAGCACGAGAAGTGACGACAGGAGAGGACTGTTTAAAATCAACAGAAAGTTTACTGAAAGTCTGATTACAAGAAAGTCTCACAGCACTGGATTCAGGCAGCCAGAGCTCCCGCAGGAATTCCAACTTCTGAATCCCGAGTCATGATTTCACAATACATTTATGCATTTTGGGCTGCTCTGCCCTGGACAGAAGTACCACGAAACCAGGTGTGTTGTCATGTGATTTTCCAGGCGGCAGCAGAACAATGGGTCCTCTGTGCTGCAGACCCCCCATCTGTGTAATCCCATTACATAACAAAGCAGGACCTCCTGCGTGCAGACACTGAGTGTATACAGAAGTTAAAGTGATCAGTTTATACTTCAGTATCACCTGACTCCCATCAGCACAAATGGAATTAAATGTATTAAAGTAATGAAGGCTCAGTAATTCTGGTCAATCATCAGTACAGTTTTACCATGTGTAAGCAAGGAAGGTAAACATATGAAAAGTACCTGAAAGACAATGATGAACAGAAAAGTAACTAAAGATTATAAAGTAACTAGGGCCTATAAGAATCAAGTCTTGCACTATTCTCCATTTAATGTAAACCGGAGCCTCTTTGTCTAGGTGTGTGTGTGTGTGTGTGTGTGTGTG
>NW_018128274.1:131945-132800 GCF_001952655.1 Monopterus albus | reverse complement strand
GGAGCTCTGGCTGTCTGAATCCAGCGCTGTGAGACTTTCTTGTAATCAGACTTTCAGTAAACTTTCTGTTGATTTTAAACAGTCCTCTCCTGTCGTCACTTCTCGTGCTTCCAACAAAAGAATTGGGTTAATTTCTGACAAAGAGGTTAGATTCTAACATTACCTTTTATGAATCTCTGCAATACAACCTCAGGTTTTCTGCCATCTCAGGCCACCACTCTGGCATCTCTGTGTAATTTTTCATATAAATCATACCTGAGTTGTATTATTCTGCCTTGATGAAAACATACTTTTTATTTCACAGGCTGTTGTTAGGTTATTTCTTAGTTAGATAGATATTCAGAGATTTGTTGTCTAGTAATGTTAGTCCAGACAGGTTGACTAGCTTAGGCTGTAACTGTTCAGCCTGCAGTGCAGACTGCAGGCACGCCAAGGTTACAGGAAAAGAGCTTTTAGTGTCAACTGTAATGCTAGTCTTAATATTTGTCTTAATGTGTAAGGTTATGTCCAATTGTTTTAGATACACACCACGAAAACAACAGTCACGCACCTTGACTTTTCCTCATGTTTTGGCTAAACGTTATAGCAGCTGCAAGGCTTGCTTATCGGGTGACGTCACGGTTCGACAGCCCAGAAAGGATTAATATTGTATAGCAATGCTTGGTTCGGGGTCTTTTGGGTTTCCGGGCTGCTTTGGCAGCCTGGGGGTTGGAAGATCTCTGGACTGGAAGTGTGAATTCTTGCCTGTGACTCTTTGAATAAACCATTCATTCATTCATTTTCTACCGCTTAGTCCCTGAACGGGGTCACGGGTGGGGCCGGAGCCAATCCCGGCCGGCAATCGGGCGAAGGCGG
>NW_018128274.1:127468-129907 GCF_001952655.1 Monopterus albus | reverse complement strand
CTTTAAACACACCAGCACTAGCGTTAGATGGTAAGGTGATGTAGAAACCGGAGCTCTCCATGGTTCATGCTTTTATCACATCTGATGCTTTCACATAACTGTTAAACTTCTCTGGCCAGTTATGCCATTTAACCAACATGTGCGGGACCCCTCCTATTATACAGTGCCTTGCGAAAGTATTTGGCCCCCTTGAACTTTGCGACCTTTTGCCACATTTCAGGCTTCAAACATAAAGATATAAAACTGTAATTTTTTGTGAAGAATCAACAACAAGTGGGACACAATCATGAAGTGGAATGAAATTTATTGGATATTTCAAACTTTTTTAACAAATAAAAAACTGAAAAATTGGGCGTGCAAAATTATTCAGCCCCCTTAAGTTAATACTTTGTAGCGCCACCTTTTGCTGCGATTACAGCTGTAAGTCGCTTGGGGTATGTCTATCAGTTTTGCACATCGAGAGACTGAAATTTTTGCCCATTCCTCCTTGCAAAACAGCTTGAGCTCAGTGAGGTTGGATGGAGAGCGTTTGTGAACAGCAGTTTTCAGTTCTTTCCACAGATTCTTGATTGGATTCAGGTCTGGACTTTGACTTGGCCATTCTAACACCTGGATATGTTTATTTGTGAACCATTCCATTGTAGATTTTGCTTTATGTTTTGGATCATTGTCTTGTTGGAAGACAAATCTCCGTCCCAGTCTCAGGTCTTTTGCAGACTCCATCAGGTTTCCTTCCAGAATGGTCCTGTATTTGGCTCCATCCATCTTCCCATCAATTTTGACCATCTTCCCTGTCCCTGCTGAAGAAAAGCAGGCCCAAATCATGATGCTGCCACCACCATGTTTGACAGTGGGGATGGTGTGTTCAGGGTGATGAGCTGTGTTGCTTTTACGCCAAACATAACGTTTTGCATTGTTGCCAAAAAGTTTGATTTTGGTTTCATCTGACCAGAGCACCTTCTTCCACATGTTTGGTGTGTCTCCCAGGTGGCTTGTGGCAAACTTTAAACGACACTTTTTATGGATATCTTTAAGAAATGGCTTTCTTCTTGCCACTCTTCCATAAAGGCCAGATTTGTGCAGTATATGACTGATTGTTGTCCTATGGACAGAGTCTCCGACCTCAGCTGTAGATCTCTGCAGTTAATCCCGAGTGATCATGGGCCTCTTGGCTGCATCTCTGATCAGTCTTCTCCTTGTATGAGCTGAAAGTTTAGAGGGACGGTCAGGTCTTGGTAGATTTGCAGTGGTATGATCCTCCTTCCATTTCAATATTATTGCTTGCACAGTGCTCCTTGGGATGTTTAAAGCTTGGGAAATCTTTTTGTATCCAAATCCGGCTTTAAACTTCTCCACAACAGTATCTCGGACCTGCCTGGTGTGTTCCTTGTTCTTCATGATGCTCTCTGCGCTTTAAACGGACCTCTGAGACTATCACAGTGCGGGTGTATTTAGGGTTTAGCTGTGTACATAAATAATCCCAGACATGTTACTGTTAAGGAAAAGTTCTGTAGCAGAGACATTGAACTGAAGCTGTCAGTGCACGGCCGTACTATATTCCCAGGGAGTACTCTCATGTAATCCTGGTGACGGTGTACATAAATCCCTCCGCCGATGCTACTGCTGCGTGCGAGTGTGCGCAGAGCACCATGTCTTGGCTGCAGACACAACACCCACATGCTTTAATCCTCATCTCAGGGGACTTTAACCATGCCTCCCTCCCTTTCTCTGCCACCCTCCCCAGCTTCAAACAGTATGTTAATTGCTGCATGAGGGACAATAAAACTCTGGACCTACTGTATGCAAATGCCAGAAATGCATACACTTCCACCCCCCGACCCCCTCTAGGTCGCTTTGACCACAACCTTGTCCACCTGCTTCCTGTGTATACTCCAGTGGTGAAAAAGGTGTCACCACAGATCAGGGTAGTAAAGGTATGGACAGAGGAGGCAATTGAGCAGCTGAGAGACTGTTTTAACACCACAGACTGGGATCGTAGATATTTTTAGTCAGATGGATATTGGATAGATACTTTATGTATTAGAAATGTTAGTGGAGAGAGGGTGTTTAGTTAGACTGTTAAATGCTTAGGCCTGCATATGAATTCCTGCAGGGTACATCTGGTCAAGGACAACTAGAGAGAAAAGTTGATGACTGTCAGCAGACAGGGTGTTTAATATTATTATTATGACGTATAAGCCATAATGTTCCTATGGTCACGACATGTATTAGAGGTCGTGAGAATGTTTTTAGCTACACATCACTTAACCAACAGACATACACATTCACACGTTGATTTGCTTCATGTTTTCACTATTGCCAGAGCCAGCTGCAAAGCTGGTGAGACAGAGACGTCTCGGTTGACGTTTCTGTGTAGTATGGGGCTATCCCAACCGAGGTTTTATAATGTACAGGCCAATTGAGGTTCAGGGTCTTTCA
>NW_018128274.1:110617-110759 GCF_001952655.1 Monopterus albus | reverse complement strand
AGTTACAAAGTGTCTCAGCATCAAGATGTTAGGTATTTTCTTAGGTAGATATTGATTAGAGATCTGTTGTATTAGAAAATGTTAGTGTAGCCAGGATGTCTTGCTCAGGCTGTTAAATGCTTAGTTCATTGTCATGAGCTTG
>NW_018128274.1:104853-109581 GCF_001952655.1 Monopterus albus | reverse complement strand
TACATCTTTCTGCTTGCCCTTAAATGCCACATAGCGTTGCTTTGTGTTAGGACACAGTTCAAACAACACCTTTCTTGAAGATTCAATCCATCGAGTGTCAAAGTGATTCAAGGCAAGTAGGACAAGCTCGTCCTGGCACATTGTCTTAATCTTAACCGCAAGAAAGTTAAGAAACTCGTCCTCGACTACCAGCATAACATCTACAGTTTTATAGACCTGTGGTTTAACTCGAGGTCGACTAAGGCTCGGAGCAGAGGCACCCCGCTCCACACCGTCCGCCATATTGTGTCTAATATCTTGTTCCTGATCTCTCTCAAATACTGTACATGGCCCTACTTTAGGTATTTTTGAGTAGTTGCTCAGAGATCCTTATGGCTGAAACACAGGTTTCTCTCCCCATTGTGGGATTAATTGTGTGAGTAATATTCAATTGTTCTTGATTTTTTTGTGGTTGTTTAGTCTCTACTGCTGTTCCTGATTCTTTCCAGTGCTGCTCTGCCCTGTTTTTAGGTGCCTTTGATTTGCTTATTTGTGCTGTGTAAAATGTAACGTTCTGATGACGCTACTTGTGTGTATCAGTTCTAATGCTTTGTTGCCTTTATGTAACTGTTTATTTTAAGACTAAGTGTTCTTTGTTGCGCCACGCGGAGTGGCAGAAAGTTACAGCAGCTGTGTCCTCATTGTGTTCTTTTCCGTGTTATTATGAAGTCCTGTTCTTATGTTGGTTGTTCTCTATTGTTGCTGTAACACAGAAATTTCCACACTGTGGGATCAATAAAGCACCTTCTCTACTCTACTCTATTTTATTAGTTGTAGTGGTTCTGTTTGTTCTGCAGAGTGAAAGGTTGACAGAAAAGTGAGTATAAGGGATGAGCAGTGTGCAGGATTTGTTGTTTTTTTCTGCAGTACTAATTACTTGATCCTACACACCTGTAAAATGAGATATTCCCATATAAAGGTTTTTGACCGTGATAAGACTCGCTAACCCATCACAGAAGGCCACAATCAGGGGTAGGAACTCACAGCTGTCAATCAATACATGAACGTGCCTCAGCTCTGTTGACATTGTTAAGGCTGACTGGCAGGCCAGCAAATGACTAATTTCAGTGTTAGCCGAAACAGCTACATGAAAAAAAGGACAAGAATTTTATAGAGAATGGAGAAAAGAAACTAACAAAATTGGGTTTAGATCATAAAGTTCTATCAGTGTGTCCTTCAGCAGACAGTAGAAGTTGAAATAAAATGTACAGTGCCTTGCGAAAGTATTCGGCCCCCTTGAACTTTGCGACCTTTTGCCACATTTCAGGCTTCAAACATAAAGATATAAAACTGTAATTTTTTGCGAAGAATCAACAACAAGTGGGACACAATCATGAAGTGGAACGAAATTTATTGGATATTTCAAACTTTTTTAACAAATAAAAAACTGAATAATTGGGCGTGCAAAATTATTCAGCCCCTTTACTTTCAGTGCAGCAAACTCTCTCCAGAAGTTCAGTGAGGATCTCTGAATGATCCAATGTTGACCTAAATGACTAATGATGATAAATAGAATCCACCTGTGTGTAATCAAGTCTCTGTATAAATGCACCTGCACTGTGATAGTCTCAGAGGTCCGTTTAAAGCGCAGAGAGCATCATGAAGAACAAGGAACACACCAGGCAGGTCCGAGATACTGTTGTGGAGAAGTTTAAAGCCGGATTTGGATACAAAAAGATTTCCCAAGCTTTAAACATCCCAAGGAGCACTGTGCAAGTGATAATATTGAAATGGAAGGAGTATCAGACCACTGCAAATCTACCAAGACCTGGCCGTCCCTCTAAACTTTCAGCTCATCCAAGGAGAAGACTGATCAGAGATGCAGCCAAGCGGCCCATGATCACTCTGGATGAACTGCAGAGATCTACAGCTGAGGTGGGAGACTCTGTCCATAGGACAACAATCAGTCGTATACTGCACAAATCTGGCCTTTATGGAAGAGTGGCAAGAAGAAAGCCATTTCTTAAAGATATCCATAAAAAGTGTTGTTTAAAGTTTGCCACAAGCCACCTGGGAGACACACCAAACATGTGGAAGAAGGTGCTCTGGTCAGATGAAACCAAAATCGACCTTTTTGGCAACAATGCAAAACGTTATGTTTGGCGTAAAAGCAACACAGCTCATCACCCTGAACACACCATCCCCACTGTCAACCATGGTGGTGGCAGCATCATGGTTTGGGCCTGCTTTTCTTCAGCAGGGACAGGGAAGATGGTTAAAATTGATGGGAAGATGGATGGAGCCAAATACAGGACCATTTTGGAAGGAAACCTGATGGAGTCTGCAACAGACCTGAGACTGGGACGGAGATTTGTCTTCCAACAAGGCAATGATCCAAAACATAAAGCAAAATCTACAATGGAATGGTTCACAAATAAACATATCCAGGTGTTAGAATGGCCAAGTCAAAGTCCAGACCTGAATCCAATCGAGAATCTGTGGAAAGAACTGAAAACTGCTGTTCACAAACGCTCTCCATCCAACCTCACTGAGCTCGAGCTGTTTTGCAAGAAGGAATAAACAAAAATTTCAGTCTCTCGATGTGCAAAACTTACAGCTGTAATCGCAGCAAAAGGTGGTGCTACAAAGTATTAACTTAAGGGGGCTGAATAATTTTGCACGGCCAATTTTTCAGTTTTTTATTTGTTAAAAACGTTTGAAATATCCAATAAATTTCGTTCCACTTCATGATTGTGTCCCACTTGTTGTTGATTCTTCACAAAAAATTACAGTTTTATATCTTTATGTTTGAAGCCTGAAATGTGGCAAAAGGTCGCAAAGTTCAAGGGGGCCGAATACTTTCGCAAGGCACTGTTTATTCCTACTACACTTGACACTTTGTTTCAGTTGTAGATTAACAGCATGTGTCCTTATGTCATAGAGTGGCAAAGTGATTTTTCCAGGGCGCACTCCTTAGTTCTGCGCCAATGTTTGCAAACTGTCCTAGCTGTAAAATCATGACCCTGTCCTGTAGTGGAAGTGCAGGACAGGACTCCACTTCCAGCCATTGAGGATGTCCACAGGGAATGCCATCTCCGATGTGCTCGCAGCATTCTCAAGGACTCCTCTCACACTGATCACAAACTGTTTGACCTCCTGCCCTCTGGGAGGCATATCAGGGGCCTCTGAACCAAAACCAGTAGACTCAGAAACAGCTTCTTCTTCCCCACAGCTGTCTCCTTACTGAAGTCTGTACCCCAATGACCCCCCACTACCTTCCTCTATACCACTACACACACCTCACCCCCTCTCATCTACTGAACTGATCCGTTAATATGCACATACTCTACTCACAGAATACTGCTCTGTTATTCATTTGCACACTGTACATATGCAGATACTGTGCATTTATCTTTATCTTTGCACTATTTACATCCATTGAACTGTTCTCATGTAACTTATTATTGTCTTCTTATTCTGCACTGTTTCATTCCATCTCATCCCATTGCAACAGTGTTTTGTAAGCTTATTGTACCTTATCCATTACTTGTAATTTAAATCCATAGTTTGTTGTATATTGTAAATTACCCTACATACCTTACTGTACCAGCAGGCCAAGCGGACTGCAGCCCGGGTGGTTGTGGAGGCAAAAACTTGGGTTTGGGAAGAGTTCGGTGAGGCAATGGAGAGGGACTACCGGTCGGCCTTGAAGAAATTCTGGCAAACCTTCCGGCGCCTCAGGAAGGGGAAGCAGTGCCCTGCCAAAACTGTTTACAGTGGAGGTGAGCAGCTGTTGACCTCAACTGGGGACATTGTCAGACGGTGGAAAGAATACTTCGAGGATCTCCCCAACCCCAGCGTCATGTCTTCCGATGAGGGAGCAGAGACCGGGGGCTCGGAGGTGGACTTGTCCATTACCCAAGCTGAAGCCACCGAGGTAGTTAAGTAGCTTCTCGGTGGCAAGGCACCAGGGGTGGATGAGATCCGCCCTGAGTACCTTAAGTCTCCGGATGTTGTGGGGCTGTCTTGGCTGACACACCTCTGCAACATTGCATGGTGGTTTTGGACAGTGCCTCTGGACTGGCAGACTGGGGTGGTGGTCCCTCTTTTCAAGAAGGGGGACCGGAGGATGTGTTCCAACTATAGGGGGATCACACTTCTCAACCTCCCCGTGAAAGTCTTTGGCAGGGTACTGGAAAGGAGAATTTGACCAATAGTCAAACCTCGGATTCAGGAGGAACAATGCGGTTTTCGTCCTGCCATGGAACACTGGACCAGCTCAATACCCTCCTTCAGGGTGGTGGAGGGTTCACGGGAGTTTGCCCAACCAGTCCACATGTGCTTTGTGGATCTGGAGAAGGCATTCGACTGTGTCCCTCGTGGCGCCCTGTGGGGGGTGCTCCGGGAGTACGAGGTCCGGGGCCCTTTGCTAAGGGCTGTCCGGTACCTGTATGACCGGAGCAGGAGCTTGGTTTGCATTGCCGGCAGTAAGTCAGACTTGTTTCCAGTGCATGTTGGACTCCGGCAGGGCTACCCTTTGTCACAGGTTCTGTTCATTATTTTTATGGATAGAACTTCTAGGTGCAGCCAGGGGCCGGAGGGAGTCCGGTTTGGGGACCACAGGATCTCGTCTCTGCTCTTTGCAGATGACTTTGTCCTGTTGGCTCCATCAAACCAGGACCTCCAGTGTGCACTGGGGCGGTTTGCAGTCAAGTGTGAAGCGGCTGGGATGAGAATCAGCACCTCCAA
>NW_018128274.1:95448-104464 GCF_001952655.1 Monopterus albus | reverse complement strand
TCTCGTCTGGCCTGGGAACGCCTCAGCATTCCCCCGGAGGAGCTGGAGGAAGTGTCTGGAGAGAGGGAAGTCTGGGCATCTTTGCTTGGACTGCTGCCCCCGCGACCCGGTTCCGGATAAGCAGAGGAAAATGGATGGATGGATGGAAGTTGTAAATATGTAGAATGACATTTTACATTGATGTATATCATATCTGATTACAATATCTGATGCATTATTGTTTTTGTTGCTTTAATGTTGCAGCTGGTAAAGGTGGAGCTAATTAAACTATGTTATATACAGTACTTTGAATTACTGCTGGGCAGCTTGCTGATGGTCCCACTAATCCAATAAATGTAGTAGAGAAAAAAGTAAAATCTTTTCCTCTATAAAGTTGTGAAGTAGCAGAAAATTAAAATACTTAAGTACAGATTCCCAAAAATTGTACTTAAGTACAGTAAATGTACTTAGTTACTTTCCACCACAGGACTCATCTTTTGTGCAACTGTCACTTTTGTCACCTGGTTTTTGTTTAGTGTGTGGTTAAACTAGGTCTCTCTCTCTCTCTCTCCCTGCACTCTAAACAGCAGTCATGTCTCATGCTTTCATTACCACAAGCTCCCAGTCTAAATGGTGACCTGCTTTTAGTCTAAACTGCAGCTTTTGAGTCATCTTAAAGACTGACAATATACACAGTTCACAGACACACATGTACAGGCACCTGAGCATTGTTTCAGTTAGCACCGACTGTCTTCCTTTTGATTTAAATTCTGTTTAAAAATTAATTATTAATACAGTGATAAAATAAGAAAAAATGTGAGAAAACAATAGATAAAAGAAAACAGTTTAACAATAAACTAAGCTGCTGCTCCTTTAAATTTGCTCGTTTTGGACCCCTTCCAAAATAAGCTAATTCCAAATATGGAAGACCATTTTATTTCCCCCCCCCCTACTCTGTTTCCAGTCTCAATTTTATAGCTGCCTGCTGCTGCAGAAACATGCTATAACAATAATCAGACAGCTGAGTGGAAATGCAAAGTCAGGTGATCATTTTGCATTACACCATCCAGAGTCAGCCAGCTGTTACTATGAAACCTGAAGTCAAAGTCACAACATCACTCCTGTCTAGCTTCTATTCCAAGAGCTTCTGTAAATCTATGCAAGCTTTTCGAGCCTCTCAAAAGAAAAAAATAAAGCAATTTCCTAAGTTTTCCAATTCTCCAAAAAAATGATAATCCTACAGCAGTGAACATTTGAGACCAATACCACCATGATTTTAACATAGTGAAAAACAACAGGATAAAACTACAATCACAGGTACATCATTGTAACTTGGTTTCATCCTTGATCACTAAAGTCATATTTTCAGTTTTGTAGTTATAATCTCTGCTGCCTAAAAACATCTCTGATATTGTGCCTTAATGACTTTTGAAGTTTCCCTTTTACTTGGGCTCTATATCAATCAGAGCCATTTTAAATATAGTATCGTATTAGTTTTCCAAGCTGCCCATCACTACATTCAGAACCTTGGTTTAATTTTGCACCAGCTAAATGTTCATTAAAATACAGCAATGACTGGCGATGAAACTTGTTCTGTCTTTCAAAGCTGATAGTTGTTTTTCCTATTAATAATAATCATCGCCATCATTAAAACGACACCATGCGCAAGCAATTCATGGTATTCTTAGCAAAAAATGGCTACACCTGAATGTAGCTGCTAGAATTTCCTAGTGATTCTCTGGATTCTGCCTGCTAACTATTCATTTGAAATGTTGAGAAAAATAAAGTGATCAAAGTGTGAGGAAAGAAGTACAATTTTGAAACACTGTTTCATATAGAGAAACTGTATTTGGATTGACATTTCTTAATAAAACACAAATTAATTTGTTTAAATCAGAAGACAGAATCTTCCAAAAGTTTAATGTAGTTGACTACCATGAATAACACCTAAAGTAGTAGGAGAGAGATAGCATGGGCGTGCGAGGGCCAAAGTATTGGCATTGGCCAGATTCATTATGACCCATGTTTTTGCCTTATTTGTCAGTTGTTTATGCTCCCTTTATGTCTGAGTTGACTGAAAATGAAGGAGAACACAGCACTGCAGCAGCCCGTTAACAAAAACACAATGACCTACTATTACTTCAGCTCAATTTCACAGAGTTGTAGACTAAACTGTTCATTTTATTTTTATAATCCAACACACCAAATCAATACAGTAAGTATTTCTACCATTGTGTAAAATTAATCCTTGCTAAATATAACACTTAACAATGTTAAATTAAATGCATGATATATTCTTTATCCTAATAAATACTCTAAGAAACAAAGAATAAATTAGGAGTCAACCTGAAAAAGGAGAAAACTATCCATTCATGGTTCCACCCCTCCTTCTCATCTATCTGCCGAGCTCGCACTAAACCCAAAAGTGCAGTGAGCTAACGGACTGAGGCAGTGGGGAGGGGTGAGAAACCTGCCAGTGTGGTAGGAGGAAGTTAGAGAGAGAGAGAGAGAGAGAGAGAGAGAGAGTGGGTGTGGCCCAGAGAGAAAGAGGGAGAGAGCCTGAGAGAGAACTAAATATCTTTGCGTACTTCCTTGGCAAGATGAGTGCAACAACCATCTGATAAATGTCAACACGCACACTCAAAAATCAAACATACTGAGAAAGAGGAAACTCAAAGATAGAGTGACATTACACAATGAGGTGAGTCAAACCCCATTAGTGCGGCACACTATTTGAGTAATTCAAGACTGAATTACTAGAATATAGAGGTGTGACTAAAGCATGGACTAATATGATTTCCAATACAATTACTGATCATTAACTTTTAATTTGCAACAAGCCACATGCCTACTATGAATGAGCTACTGTATGTGATGTGTAATATAATGTGTGGCTTATCACCCCATACTACTCCTTAATTAATATAAGGACAAGGTTGTAAAATTTTGAATTTGTACCATAAAATGCACAACTGTGACTCCCTTGTTCCCCACAGTCTTCATTTCTTCCATTGTACAGTCATTTAAGTACCAGTAAAACATTTACTAATACTTGGTTCATGCAATATACAGTATTTACCCTGTAAATCGCAGTCTGTATTACTAAAAGAGGTCAACAACAAATATTCAATTTTTAGTGACTATTTCCAGGAAGAAGCACTTGTAGTACAAGTTTCACAAGGGCAACACCACAGTAATACAACATCCACATGCATAGGTTACACAACATCTTCTGCCTTCTAAACAGGCAAAGAAAGTTATCCACTGGTGCTACACTGTGATCCCTAGCTTCCCACCCACGACCACCGAGAATTGTTTATTGGAGTGCCTAGTCAAGCTGGATGCACGACTGTCATTGTTTTCAGTTGGCATGACACCTGCGGCCCCTGTTGCCATGGGAATAGTCCCCCCTTTTCACATGAGGACTAGTGACCCACTGGCAAGGTTACACACGTAATCACACACACAGATCCTGCCGTGATTCAGCGTCATAGCTGGAAACAACACTGTGGGAAAAATCCAATGCTTTCCCAAATGTGTTAACTAAACCTTGAATAAAACAAGTGCCTTCATATGAGTGTATGTGATGGTCTAGAGCTAAATATCTCTTATACTAGAAATGTGCAAGACCATATGTGTGTCAAGAGGATCGGCAGTATGTTTGATGGTATAAAAATGTGTGCCTGTGCGATTTCATGGATGCTGTGAACTGCTTCTGTGTCATTTTCAGGTGTCATTTTCTTTTCCTGTCCTGTCTCATTAGGGCAGAAGGCTAAGACTCAACCAATGACTCCACCTGCTGGTCAATACAGGTACTACTGAAGTAGGGTAGACCTTTTTCAAACCATTTATTCTCTGGGATCTTGATAGCTCATTCTGTCTTACCTCCTGGTGAAGAGCTTGAGTCCAGTAAAAGACCTGGAGCAGCCAGACACCGTTTTCTTCTCCTCCTCCACACCGACTGGGGGGGACAAGGAGGAGGCTGGAGAGAGGTTGGAGGAGGAGGGCAGAGAGGAATCAGAGGAAGATGATGCAGAACTGAATTCTCCTTTGCCTCCTTCTACATTTAGTAGCACTTCTTCTCCACTGCCACCACAGGCCTCCAGTCCGGCCCCATGTCCCAGATCAGTGTCTGCTCCTGTGTTCAGATCCATGGTACACGATATGTTGAGCACCTGTGACCTCATGCCCCATCACATTTTGCCAGGATAAGCTACAACTACAGGAATTCTTGGTAGTCCTTGCAAAATTTACAGTATTCTCAGAAAGGAGACAAAAGTTTTGAAAATTCCTGGTGTGGTCCAAGCAACCCTACAGGACGATTCCAAATGTTCCTTAAAATATTCCAAATATTCCCCAAGTAATTCTTGGTGTTTAAAGCAGTGCCATGTAGAGGAGCTGACTGTAGGTTGCTACAAAACCTCCACACTGCAAATGGAATTGTCTTTAAAATGAGACAAGCTCCCCATTCTCTCACTTATTCTGGTTAAATACTGCATTATACTCCAAGTATATGCTGCTTGTATTCTGCTCCAGATTTATCCACAGCAGTACTGCACAATTTAATGTTAAGGCTAAAGAAATTGAGATATAAAAGTTCTGTCTACCAAATATGATTCTTGAACAATTAAGCAGGGTAGTATTATAAACTCAAACTGCCATCCTTAGAAGTATAACACTTAATAATACTACAAAGAATTACTACTGCACGTAAACTTCTCAAGCACTTCAAACATGGCTACTCAACAGAAGCTACAAAGTCAATTATCCATGTGCCAAAGGTCTTTTACAAGACAAGAGGTATGTGTACTGTAGCTGTGTAGATAGGGATTAGTGTTGAGTCCTGAAGGCGAGATCATCCTTCCCAGCATTATTCTCCACGTCTCCACTCAGTAGTGGTGCAATCAGTATCACGACAGCAGTAATCAAGTATGCCTATGACTGTCAGCCAGTGTTCACGCTCTTCAGCTCTTCTTCCTCTTCTCTCTCTTCCTTATGCCTTCTTGACTAACTTTAGGTTGCTCTTGCCTCCTCTTCGTCCTTTCTCGTTTAGTTTCTTGCTGAGTTTAATTACACTCCATGTGAGTTGGACACTGACACGCACACAGCTGCCTTGCACACTGATATACAACATGCACTTTCGTAAATATACACTGATCCTCTACTACCCACCCGGCTAAACCCAGGAAGTGGATAATGACAACAATCAGGGCCTCACTCTAAGTTGTCCTGTCACATGCCTGACTGAAAATCTCCCACTTGCTATCTGCTGCTCACTTCTGACTGACTACTGTGATTTAGTTTTCATTGCAATGTTTACATCATGTTCTTAATGAGGCCAATATCTGGCAATAGTCTGAATAAGTCACACTTATTCCATGGTTTAAAGCTGCTTTATGTCTGTTAGCATATTGGCATTGCAGTGACATGCTTACTGTGTACACCACCTTGAACTTTGTAATAAACCTGAGATCTGCATGAACATCAGTCAAAATATGTGATGTTTATCGCCATGTAACTACAGATCAAGCTACTCAAACTCATGCACACATCACAGGGTTGGACATTTGATCCCCGGTTGTTCATGTCCTTCAGCAAGACACAGGTCGCCAGCAGCATTTGCATAGCAAAACAAAATAAACCTCTGTGTGCTAATCATAAATAAAATTTATGCTCTCAAATTAATGTCAAGTTCCTTCAGTTGGTTATGGAGGAGCACCCATACTGTTAGAAGCTGTGGTCGAGTTCCATTGTTCCCCATATTCACAGACTGTGACACATGCCAGTGTTTGGACTGTGCTGTCCCTCTGTGAAATCAAACCAAGTGTTTGACAGCTCTTTGGTTTACATTTTGATCCCTGTATCCAAAATTCTGCAGACTTTGCTTGACAGGGTAAACTGTAATGCATAGTGCAAGACCTATTCATTTTTTGTTAATGTATCAATAAGGGAGCAGCACCCCCTGGTGTCCCTATTGGTAGCTACCTTACTTGAAAAACCACAGAAATAATAAAGTAGCCTAGATACACACACACACACACACACACACACAGAGAGAGAGAGAGAGAGAGAGAGAAATAGCCTGTTTGAAACCATTTTTAGTGGCAGACTAGAGAAATGCATTTCCTGTCGAAAATGCGTGTGAATGCTAATAAAAGCTGAAAGATCGTTCTGAAAATGTCTGAAATCAATTGCTGAAACAGCTGAATATTTTGATACCTGAATGGCTTTTCTAGCTGAAGGTATGCTGAACTTATTGAGATGTGAAAATAGTCCAATAGGACTGTTAGAAATTAACCCAATTCTTTTGTTGGAAGCACAAGAAGTGAAGACAGGAGAGGACTGTTTAAAATCAACAAAGTTTACTGAAAGTCTGATCACAGGTAGGTCTTACAGCGCTGGATTCAGAGAGACAGAGCTCCCGCAGGAAAACTGGCTTCTGAATCCTGAATTAAGTTTTTACAACACATTTATCTTCTTAGACTGCTCTGCCCTGGACTGGAGTGCAACCTTCAATAGTTAGTGATTCTATTGGTCATTTGGTGTGAGTAGGTCAACCCCTGCCTGCGCTTGCTTGCTGATATGTGATCTAGACCAGGTGTGTGTCTATGTGCGTGTGTGTGTGTGTCTCCGGCACAGTGATCAATGGGTGGCCTGAGTTGCAAATTTTCAAAATAAAGCTAAATATTTAAAATGTATGAAGTTTAGAAAAGTTCTGAAGAGAAGCATGAATGTACTTGGAGAGCTGAACATTTTGATACCCGAAATAGCTGAAAGTATGCTGAGTGTAGAATTTCCCATTCATTTGAATGGGGCAAGACTTTCAAAATAAAGCTAAATATTTATAATGTATGAAGATTTGAAAAGTTCGAAATAGTAGTATGAATGTTCTTGAGGAAATGAACATTTTGATAGCTGAAATAGCTGACAGTATGCTGAAGTAGGAATTTCCCATTCATTTGAAATGGGCAAGATTTTCAAAATAAAGCTAAATATTTCAAAAGTATGAAGTTTACAAAAGTTCTGAAGAGAAGCATAACATTCCTTGAACAGCTGAAAATTTTAATAGCTGAAATAGCTGAAAGTATGCAGAAGCAAAAACTTCCCCATTCATTTGAATGGGGCAAGATTTTCAAAATAAAGCTAAATATTTCAAAAGTATGAAGTTTACAAAAGTTCTGAAGAGAAGCATAACATTCCTTGAACAGCTGAAAATTTTAATAGCTGAAATAGCTGAAAGTATGCAGAAGCAAAAACTTCCCCATTCATTTGAATGGGGCAAGATTTTCAAAATAAAGCTAAATATTTCAAAAGTATGAAGTTTACAAAAGTTCTGAAGAGAAGCATAACATTCCTTGAACAGCTGAAAATTTTAATAGCTGAAATAGCTGAAAGTATGCAGAAGCAAAAACTTCCCCATTCATTTGAATGGGGCAAGATTTTCAAAATAAAGCTAAATATTTCAAAAGTATGAAGTTTACAAAAGTTCTGAAGAGAAGCATAACATTCCTTGAACAGCTGAAAATTTTAATAGCTGAAATAGCTGAAAGTATGCAGAAGCAAAAACTTCCCCATTCATTTGAATGGGGCAAGATTTTCAAAATAAAGCTGAATAGTTCAAAAAGTATAAAAGTTACAAAAAAGTTGTATACAACTTTTCATTTTCTGAAAAAGCTGAACGTTTTGATACCTGAATGGTTTTTCTAGCTGAAAGTATGCGCAACTAGTTAAGGGCCAAAAACGTACGGAAGAATAATAATAATAACTAGAAAATTGCATTTTTTTTTTAAAATGCGTATGGATGCTGAGTGCTGAAAGATCACCCTGAAAATGCGAACGTTTTTACACCTGAATGGTTTTGCTAGCTGAAAATATGCTGAAGTAGAATTTTCCCATTCATTTGAATGGGGCAAGACTTTCAAAATAAAGCTAAATATTTAAAATGTATGAAGTTGAGAAAACTTCTGAACAGAAGCATGAATGCCCTTGAAGAGCTGAACATTTTGATAGCTGAAATTATGCTGAAGTATAATTTCCCATTCATTTGAATGGGGCAAGACTTTCAAAATAAAGCTAAATATTTAAAATGTATGAAGTTGAGAAAACTTCTGAACAGAAGCATGAATGCCCTTGAAGAGCTGAACATTTTGATAGCTGAAATTATGCTGAAGTATAATTTCCCATTCATTTGAATGGGGCAAGACTTTCAAAATAAAGCTAAATATTTAAAATGTATGAAGTTGAGAAAACTTCTGAACAGAAGCATGAATGCCCTTGAAGAGCTGAACATTTTGATAGCTGAAATTATGCTGAAGTATAATTTCCCATTCATTTGAATGGGGCAAGACTTTCAAAATAAAGCTAAATATTTAAAATGTATGAAGTTGAGAAAACTTCTGAACAGAAGCATGAATGCCCTTGAAGAGCTGAACATTTTGATAGCTGAAATTATGCTGAAGTATAATTTCCCATTCATTTGAATGGGGCAAGACTTTCAAAATAAAGCTAAATATTTAAAATGTATGAAGTTGAGAAAACTTCTGAACAGAAGCATGAATGCCCTTGAAGAGCTGAACATTTTGATAGCTGAAATTATGCTGAAGTATAATTTCCCATTCATTTGAATGGGGCAAGACTTTCAAAATAAAGCTAAATATTTAAAATGTATGAAGTTGAGAAAACTTCTGAACAGAAGCATGAATGCCCTTGAAGAGCTGAACATTTTGATAGCTGAAATTATGCTGAAGTATAATTTCCCATTCATTTGAATGGGGCAAGACTTTCAAAATAAAGCTAAATATTTAAAATGTATGAAGTTGAGAAAACTTCTGAACAGAAGCATGAATGCCCTTGAAGAGCTGAACATTTTGATAGCTGAAATAGCTGAAAGCTTGCTGAAGTACATTCATTTGAATGGGGCAAGACTTTCAAAATAAAGCTAAATATTTATAAAGCATGAAGTTTAGAAAATCTCTGAATAGAAGCATGAATGTCCTTGGAGAGCTGAACATTTTGATACCTGAAATACCTGAAAATA
>NW_018128274.1:86034-95162 GCF_001952655.1 Monopterus albus | reverse complement strand
CATGTCACAGCATCCATACTATGTTTTCTTGGTCTTTATTGTATGGATGCTGAGTCAGCATCTATACCATGTTTTCCTGGTATTTATTATTATTGTATGGATGCTGAGTCAGCATCCATACTATGTTATCCTAGTCTTTATTATTGTATGGATGCTGACTCAGCATCCATACAATAATAATAAATACCAGGAAAACAAGGTATGGATGCTGACTCAGCATCCATACAATTAAACCGTCATCTTCTATAAAATGGTTGTAATCTAAAAGATCAAGTACTAAACAAATATTCTTGTGAATAGATCTGCCTTTCATGAAGCCAGATTGGGATTCACTAATAATTTTATTAAGATTCTTTTTAAGTCTATTAGCAAAGATTAGAGATATAATTTTATAGTCACTGTTTAGTAGAGTAATTGGTATCAAATTATCTAAGACTTTTGGGTCTTTGCCTGGTTTGGGAATTAAAGTTATTAAATCTTGTTTCATTGCAGGGGAGAAAGGTCAGATTAGTTATTGCTTCATTTAACATGAGAGAGAATGGGCTCTTTAAAAGGTCCCAAAAGTGTTTATTAAAGTTGGCAGTAAGACCGTCATTACCTGGAGCTTTATTTAATGATAAAGCTTTAAATGCATTATCCAACTCATCTGGAGAGACACTAGCATCGCACATCTCCTCAAAGTCATTGTCAATAAGGGGAGTCAAGCCTTTGATGTGATTGAAGGAGTCTGCACCCTCATTTGAGTTAGCTGAGGTATACAATTTAGAGAAAAAGGAGACAATTTCCTTGGCAATCAAAATGGGGTCTGTAATAAGACTGTCATTAACTAGTAATGTTTTTATTGCATTTTTTTTCCCGTCTCCTCTCCAAACAACAGAAATATGACGAACTTATGTAAGCCCCTTCAGCTTTCCTAAGATATAATTCTTCAAGCTTCAACTGTAGGGTATGTAGAAGGTGTTTATAATTTTCAGAGGGGGAGGTTTTATTGCAATAGGTGTTTATATCTTTGACTATGGCAATTTCTGCTGATTTGTTATTTTTACTGATGATTTTCCCACATTGAATGGCGAATTCTCGAAATTTAAATTTCAAGAGTTCCCATTTAGATATGTAGGATGTCACAGAGTTATCAGTCATTATATTAAGGATGATGGATTTAATACCATCACAAAATGTTTGGGATGAGAGTAAATTGGCATTAAACTTCCAGTATCCTTTATTATTTACATGAGCCCCAGGTGCCACTATGATCAGTTTAATTACAGAGTGATCTGTAAGAAGAGCTGCAGAGATGGAGCAGTTGGAAACAAAGTCTATTACAGAAGAGGAAACTAACCAGAAGTCTATTCTGGACTTGACTGTATCATTTGGTTTATGCCAGGAGAACTCCTTTGAGTCAGGATATTTGAGGCACCAGGGATCTATTAGATTGTGAGTGGAACAGAGTTCAGAGAGTATGGGGTTATAAAAATTTTGTTGGTATTTGGAAGGATATCTATCCAGCCATTCATCATTGACCATATTAAAATCACCACCAATAATGACATTTGCAGAAGGATAGTTGAGCCTGAGGTTTTTTATAGTTTCAGAGATCTCATATAACAACTGCATATTTTGGGTTAGTTTGTTGAAGCCATAAACATTAGCTAGGATAATATGTTCTTCATTTATGTTTAGTACAGTGATGAGCCAATGGCCAATATTGCTGTTTTTAAAAGCTACTATTTTCCCTGGTGAATTACAGACCAGCTTGACTGGAGGGAGCCGTGGTCAAACAAAATTTTATCGCCCCATTGATGTACCCAAAACTGTTCATCTTCTTGAGTTGAGCGGGTTTCTTGCAAGATAATAAAATGTACTTTTTTGCCCTTGCAAAATAAAAAGATTGACTTTCTTTTAGTTTTATCTCTCAGCCCACTAGCATTAAGTGAAATACAGGAAAAGGAACTAACCATTAAGATAAGAAATGATAAATTGTAACACTGAACAGTAAATTAGCAAAGAACAGTGAGTTGAGGTAGCTTTAGTTTGAAAGCAGCTCAAAAAAACCTAGAACACATCCCTTTCAAGCACTACAAGATAAGGTTACCAGCCATCCAGTTGCAGATGCGACTTATGAAACCTCTTTTGTTTGTTGTAAGACACTTAGGTGATCCTTTGACCATCAATGTATCCAGCACCGCCTCTGTAGTATGCCCATTTTCCAGCAGCTCTTGCTGAATCTTGGGCCACAGTACAGCTCGAGCATCCCTGTCAGCCTTGCAGAGGTCTTCAGCAAAGAAGATCCCGACTTCCTTGCAGATCGTGGCATCTTTGGACATTTCCACAGGGCATCGCGGTGTGTTCGCTGCGTAAATTTTATGATAGGCCTTGTTTTGTTTTCTTCATGTCTACCAATTCTGTGGACGGAGTCCAAGATGTGGTTGATGGACGGGGCCCAGGACGGAGAGATTTTGGTCAGTAAGTTGATAACAGATTCACACGTCTTCGCTCCCCCTTTCCTTCATGCCTCGGATCCGTAAATTCCATCGACGTTTGTACCGCTCTAGTTCCAACAATCTTTCCGCTAGTTCTTCGTTTTCTTTTTTTTAATGTCGCCACTTCTTGGGCCATCGTGCATAGCTGAGCTTTGCTGTCTTTAATCTCTGCCGCATTGAATTCGACAGCTTTAACTGGCTCACATTAGTCGCCATGAAGTGTTTAGAGAAACTGGTCCTCATACACTTTAACCACATGGTCACAGACACTGTAGACCCCCTCCAGTTTGCCTACTGCCCCAACAGATCAGTGGACAACGTGACGGCTCTGGCTTTATTCCATACCCTGAAACACCTGGACAACAGCACTACATATGCTAAGATGCTTTTCCTGGATTACAGTTCTGCATTCAACACCATTCACCAGGGGTAGACTGATTGGGAAGATGACAGACCTCAGTGTAACAACTCCCACCTGTAACTGGATTCTGGACTTCATGACTAAAAGACCACAGGTAGAGTGGGAGGGCGGGTGTCGGCTGAGCTCACAATCAGCACAGGCTCACCGCAGGGCTGCTGTCTCAGCCCCAAACTCTTCACCCTATACACCCACGACTGTCTCCAACCATGACACCACCATCATCATCATTAAATATGCTGATGACACCACAATTCTGGGCCTCATCAAGGGGGGAAACAAGTCGGGTTACAGAAGCTTGGTGAACAGCATTCTTGTTTATGGAGAGAAGAATAACCTCATTCTTGTAGTGGTTAAAACAAACTATTTGTCTAGTATTTAAGCCTTTGTTAACATATTCCTGATTAACATGTGTCATGGGATATGTTACATAAATGTCTCTTAGAATAGATACTAAAATAGTGTTCTTCTAGTGTTAGGATAGGACAATGCTTGTGTAACTAGGAAAGGTCAGCGACCTTCTATTTCTTCTCTGCTGCTTGAGGGGGAAGTCGGATGGTCAGAAGTTTTCCCCGAAGAAGGAGATGATAGTGCAGGGCTGAGCTAATGAGGGAAAAATGTAAAGGAGAGAGATGGGAATAAAAAATAGCAGGAGCGGAGTTGTGCGTGAAGACCCTGGGGGGGACTTGACCAGACTACCTCACCTCCTCTGCAGAGTGACAAAAGACTAAAAGACTTACAAGGTGATCCTGTTTCCCAGTCACAATCACATTTCAATAATATTGTTCAATAAATGATTTTTGGCACTGCAGTAATTTGCCCTGTGCATTGATTTTACCCACTACATCCTCAATATAAACAAAACAAAAGAAATAATAGTAGACCTTCAGGAAGAATCCCTCCCCTCTGCTGACAGCCACAAGTTCTTGGGCCTGCAGGTGGCATCTGAGCTGAGCTGGTCACTGAACACAGCTGCCACAGTGAAGAAAGCCCAGCAGCGGCTATACTTCATCAGGTGGCTCAGAAAAGCTGAGTTGAACAGTTGCCCTCTCACCCTGGCTTATAGAGAACTGGTAGAGAGCATCCTCGCTGCTGGCATCACAGTCTGGTATGGTAACACCACACAGGCAGAGAGGAAGGCTCTTCAAAGGGTCATAAAGACTGCAGAGAGGATCACTGGGAATGAACTGCCTGCTATGGACACACTGTACACACAGCGCTGTCGTAAAAGGGCAGAGAACATAATCCAGAGATGCCACCCAGCTCACTCTCTGCTCAGACACAAAAACTGCACCTACAGCCTCAGGCACAGCAGGGCAGACAGTATCATCACACACAGAACTAGACTTTACAACAGCTTTTTCCCTGCCACAATAAGGCTGATGGCAAATATGAAAATGTGAGAATATATGTGCAATAACCCCTTACTAGACATGCACAATAATAATACAGAAATGATCCACAAGGTATTTTTGTAACAGCATCTCATCAACAGTGTTCTCTTGTGGGACATGAATAATACCAGGAACTGAACATACTAAACTGTGTTTTAGTATGTTATAACCCCTCACTACCTCACGAAGGGTAATGACATATCCAACTCCACCATGTGAATTACTAAGTGCGATGTTTGAAGTTCACTGGGGAAAAACCCTATTTTTGTGTATTGCGGTTTTAATGCTTTGTTGCCTTTATGTAACTTTTTTAAGACTAAGTGTTCTTTCTGGATTTTGACTCCTTACCTGACTCCAAAGGAGAGCTGCACAAGAATTCCTATATGCCTAGACAGTCTGTTTATGCATAAATGGCAAATAAAAATCTTGACTTGACTTGACCAGGAGTGGAGGAAGCATTCACGTTCTTTACTTAGCTTAAGTAAAAGTAGCAAAGTCATAATGTCAATATAATGCTAAAAGTAAGAGCTCTGCATTCACAATGTATGTATATACAGTACTGTATTGGACAGTTAATACTGATGTGTCAGTGTGTAAGAAGCATATTAGTCTTCAGCTGGTGGAGGGGGAGCTATTTTTATTTCGAAAAAAACTGGATAAAACTCCCAAGGTTTCACAGAACATGCGGAGGATGTGTGAATTGACATTCTTTCTGTGGCAGAATTACAAATTCCTGCAAGAAGCGCTAAAAACAGACTGCTGCATCAAACACCTCTTTTTAGGAATTCAGAGAAAACAACATCTTTATGACATCATAATGTCAGTATTTTTTCTTTTTTTTTTACTGTATCCTGATCTGGGCGTCATATAAAATACTTGTTTTTGTATACAGTAGAAATCCAAACTGTGTAGGAAAGTGAAGCAGAATTAAAAGAGAGCTCTTGTTGTTATGATGCAATGTGACTATGGTCTCAGTCCCTCTGATAGACAGACCACATCTTAGTACTTTCATGCATAAGCACGCACACACACACATACACACCTGTCTCATACTGTGAGTTGCAATGAACTTTTATCAGCAGCTATCAGGCCGTTCTATATCTGGTTTTACTTCAGCCTCTGGGCAAGTGTTAAATCGGCTCACTCGCAGGAGCGAGGTGAGTAAACAAGATGGACTCAGAAGTAGGTTCAACAGCTCAGACCAGAGGGTTTATTGGACAAACTGCAGGTAAGCACTGATAGTATGAGCAGAGGAATGAGATGCGACAAGTGGGAACAAACTCCGTGGACCTCTAAGGCAGGTGGTGGATGAGAGGGTGGAGGGCAAAGGGGACTGGAGGAGACCGGTTTGATTTGGGAGACGTGGAAGACTGGATGTATCCGTAGGGACGAAGGTAGGTTCAGGCGGACCGCCGTGGGGTGTATAATGCTATGGGAAAAAAGGGCCCAAGTAGCGGGGTGCAAGCTTTCGACTGGTCCCCTTAATGGGAATGTGCCCAGAGGAAAGCCAAACTCGTTGCCCCTTCTCATAGATGGGTGTCACTCGACGGCGTCGACCTGCCAAATGGCGATTTTGTTCGGCAGTGCGTGTGAGGGCTGCTTTGGTCTCCGTCCAGATCTGTCGACATCAACGTATGTGGGCTTGGATCGACAGAACAGCGATGTCTGTTTCCTCATCAGGTAGGAGCGGCGGCTGGTAGCCCAAGGAGACCTCGAAGGGTGAGAAGCCCGAGGCGGTGCTGGTGAGAGAATTATGGGAATATTCCACCCAAGGTAAGAACGTGCTCCATGATTCGGGTTCGTTACCTCTTATGCAGCGGAGGGCGTTCTCCAGGTCTTGATTTAGTCTCTCCACCTGCCCATTAGTTTGAGGAATGTTACCCTGAAGTGAGGCTGGCCTTGGCCCCGATGGCAGAACAGAAAGCGGTCCGAGATGATGTCTGCAGGGATGCCATGAAGGCAAAAGACGTGCTGGAGGAGGAGGTCTGCTGTTCCATGGGCAGACGGCAGCTGGAGTAGGGCGACGAAATGGGCAGCCTTAGAGAAGTGGTCGACAATAGACAGGATGGTCGTGCTGCCGTGGGATGGAGGAAGGCCTGTAACAAAGTCCACAGCGATGTGTGACCAGGGTCGGCTGGGTATCGGCAGAGGGCGTAGGAGTCCTGCGGGGGATTGATGAGAGGGTTTAGAGTGGGCACAGACGTGACAGGCTTGCACATACTCACGTACATCCTTGTCGAGCATGGGCCAACAGAAGTGCCACTTTAGGAGGGAAGTGGTGTGGTGGATCCCGGGGTGGCAGGCTAATCTGGAGAAGTGGGCCCAGTTCAGTACATGGTCTCTCACTGAGTCAGGGACGTAGAGCCTGTCCAGTGGTGTGCAGTCAGGAGCCAGTTGCAGTTGTTGGGCATGACGAACGGTCTCTTCTACATCCCAGGAAACCGCAGCCACTAGGCAGGAAGGGGGTAGAATGGTGTCTGGGTTGTCATCTGTCGTCAGTAGGCTGAACTGACGGGATAGGGCATCTGGTTTAGTGTTGCGGGAACCGGGGCGGTAGGTC
The DNA here is from genome assembly GCF_001952655.1 of Monopterus albus. NCBI lineage: Eukaryota > Metazoa > Chordata > Actinopteri > Synbranchiformes > Synbranchidae > Monopterus > Monopterus albus. The sequence goes on along the minus strand of NW_018128274.1, from coordinate 88,310 downwards.
AAGGTGAAACTGAAGTGACCAAAGAACAAAGCCCAGCACGCTTGCCGGGGGTTGAGGCGCTTGGCGGATCAAAAGTAGATGAGGTTCTTATGGTCCGTCCAAACCAGGAAAGGGTGTTGTGCTCCTTCTAGTAGGTGGTGCCAATTTTACAGCTAGAAGCTCCTTGTTGCCTGCGTCGTAGTTTTGTTTGGTGGGAGTGAGTCTGTGGGAAAAAAAGGCGCACGGATGTAGCACGTGATTCCCGTCAGCCCATTGGGAGAGAACAGCACCCACTCCAAGGTCTGAGGCGTCTACCTCCACTATGAACTGTTTGGAGGGGTTTGGTTGGATCGGCACCGGGGCCATGGTAAAGCGGTGCTTCAGGTCCTGGAAGGCCTGCTCCGCCTCCTTTGTCCAGACAAACTGTGCTTTGGTGGATGTCAGCCGGGTAAGCAGGGCAGCTATAGAGCTGTAGCCCCGTATAAAACGCCGGTAAAAGTTGGCGAAACCAAGGAAGCGTTGCAGGTCCTTCCGGTTGCTGAGCGTGGCCCACTCGGTGACTGCACTCACTTTTGCTGGGTCTACTCAGATTCTGCTGCTTTCTATAATGAATCCCAGGAAAGCGACCGTTTTGGTGTGGAAGTCGCACTTCTCTGCCTTCACATATAGCCAGTTCTCTAGGAGACGCAGGAGGACCTGTTGGACATGCGTTTGGTGTTCAGCCAGGGTAGGGGAGTAGACAAGGATGTCATCCAGATACACGAAAATGAATCTGCCCAGGAAGTCTCTAAGAACGTCATTGATGAGGGCCTGGAAGACAGTGGGGGCGTTGGTGAGGCCAAAGGGCATGACTAGGTACTCAAAGTGGCCCAGTGGGGTCTTGAACGCCGTTTTCCCATTCGTCCCCCTCCCTCATCCTCACGAGGTGGTAGGCGTTCCTCAGGTCGAGCTTCGTGAATATCGTCACCCCCTGGAGAGACTCAAAGGCAGAGTGAAGGAGAGGGAGTGGATACTTGTTTTTAACAGTTATGGCATTAAGACCCCAGTAGTCAATACATGGGCGGAGGCCTCTGTCCTTCTTCCCCACAAAGAAAAACCCCGCCCCCAAAGGAGAGGAAGATGGACGTATAATACCTGTTTTGAGGGATGTGTGAACGTAGTCCTCCAATGCTTGTCTCTCTGGTCCAGAGATGTTGAATAGGCGACTGGTGGGTAAGGTGGCACCAGGGAAGAGGTCAATCGAACAGTCATATGGCCGATGTGGGGGGTAGTTCCAGGGCATGGTCTTTGTTAAATACATCGCTGAGGTCATGGTAGACTGTTGGGACCCGGGACAGATCCGGTGTAGTGTGGGGTCGGTTAAAAGGAGGAGGGGTGATGGATGGTTTGGCTGCTCGGAGACAGGCGGAGGAGCAAGACGGCCCCCACTTGGTGATGACTTCGCCACACCAATCGATCTGGGGGGTATGGGTGGTGAGCCAGGAGTGCCCCAGGATGAGAGGCGTCTGAGGGGAGGTGAGTATCATGAATCGAATGGTCTCATGGTGGTTTCCAGCCGTAGTCATTTTAACAGGAGGGGTCTGGTGTGTGATAAGAGCAAGGTGGCGACCGTCGATTGCCCGGGTCTCGAGGCCACGACATAGGGGTTCCAGGCAGAGACCTCCAGTGCATGGTCCATGACATTCTCTCCCGCCCCGGAATCCACAAGCGCCAAAAGAGAGAACATACGACCAGAGACCTCCAGAATGATGGGGATCTCCAGACTGGTAGAGCTCGTGGTTGTCATTGTTGCCTGACCCGCCAGCGCCCCCACTCTCACTGGCGGGTTTTGTCTTTTTGCCATACCGGGCAGCTCTGGACCTGATGAGTGGATTCCCCACAGTACAGGCACACCCCCATCCTGAGACGTCGGGCCCGCTCTTGGGAGCTGAGACGAGCCCGCCCTAGCTCAATGGGTTCCTCGTCCGTAGTCATAGAGGCTGCCCCAGTGCCTGCCTGGGGAAGGTGTCGAGGGGGACTGGGCTGTTTGGCCTTAAGTGGTGAGTGCTTAGGACGTGTGGTGTTTCCCGTCCTCTCTCGACGGCGTTCCCTCAGCCTGTTGTCGATCCTGGTGGCGAAGTCCACCAGGGCCCGAAAGTCCGGGGGGTCGTCCCTGTGTGCCAACTCATCCTTGACGTATTCTTGCAGACCGTGCCAGAACGCACCACGGAGGGCCTGGTCATTCCACCCCGCGTCGACAGCCAGAACCCAGAACTCGACAGCATACTCAGCCACACTGCGGGAGCCTTGACGGACTG